>NC_051439.1:18206376-18227947 GCF_001649575.2 Kryptolebias marmoratus
CCATGATGAGAGGTTAGATAAAAGCGAAATACTACTTCAGGTGGAGAAAACCCGCGTAAAAATATTACAACAGTTCACTGCAAACCCATATGATGCACTCGATCCACTACAGATTACATGCAGTCTAACAGGGGTTAGGGCCTTTTGGCCAAGGGCTAGGATTAGGGTCTCCTCAAGGTTTAAAATCCCTACAGGGGTTCATGAGATATTTTGCTAACAGACACAGGTATTTAAATGATTGCCACCTTTAAATGGCGGCAGGCAATCATCTACAAATACTGATTACATGAGACACCTTTTGACTAACTTCAGTATCAACATTGTTGCATCAGGGTATAATGGACTAGTTTAATCTTGTATGATTTATTTTTGTTAAAACATAATAATCTGAGTTATGTTTGCTTTCTTGTTCAGGAAATAACTTTCTGTCAGTGATAAGGCATCTCTGAATTGCAAAAACATTTTTTTGGCAGATCTGACCCTGAAATGTTCTGAAAGTGAAGAAGCTTGAAAAAAAAACTGGCAAAAAATGTTAAAAATAAGTCGAGTGAGACATTGGCTTAGTTGAGCAGGTTAAGTAAATACTTCCAGCATCTTATAAGTTATGTACAGACAATTTTATTATATGTAACAAAATACAGTTTACATTTATTTGTGTTGTGAGAAAATACAAGAACAGAGATGGTGGGAAGTGTGGGGAAGTTTAAAAAAACCAACAAAAATAAATCACTGAGTGGGATTTCACAAAGAAAGGAATCCTGCTCTGAGCAAACACACACCAAGGGCTCACCAAAGACAATCTTGTTAAAAAGAGAACTTTGAGCAGAGTGTGTGTGTGTCCGTGCGCTCGCAGATACACACACTCCACTTAGCTTGAGTCATTATCAGCTTACGTTTCATCCAGTACGCCATCCAAGTGTCCAGATGGTCAGAAAAGCTGCTTCAATGCCTTCCCTCCCTGCTACACACTCCCTCCTTTAGAGGAAAGGGAAAAAAGTAAAAGGTTACGGCAGCAATCAACTGAAGCCAAAGAGAGGGATGCAGATTAAATGTCAGGCTGGTTTATCAGCAAGAAAAGTAGAATTAAAATGGAGCTCGTTCTCCTCATATTTCCTGCTCAAATTCAAAGAAAAAGGTAAAAAAAAGAGAAGCTGCTCTGAGTATGTATTTTTATAAGGGCTGGGGAGCACAAGCAGGACAGGCTTTAGCATTGAAACATTGGGCTTTCTGTTTGTCACGATCTGAGGTATGAGATGAATAAAAAGATGTGTTGGTGGTGTGGAACAAAGATGGGAGGAGCGGAAACAAAGAAGTTTGTCTCTGATGTTCTCCGTCAGTAGCCGTACTTGTCGTTAAGGTGAGTGCGACCGTCTCCAGTCTGACCTGCGAGAGGAAAACAGACGTGAACAACTTCAGCACCAGAGCTGCATGTTTCCATCATCAGCCTAATTACAGCGCTGTGCCATTAAATCTGTCCCTGAGTAAAAGCTCAGTCTGGCTGCTGCTTCAGAGCTCATTTTATTCAAGCTTATCTTATCACTCTGGAACGACTCGGAGCTACATTCCTCAGTGAACAATAAAATTGTTGTTGCAATTTCAGCTGCGCAAATGGACCTTAAAAGCCTGTTTACTTCCTCTTGATGACAAAATATTTGTTCCTCCCTTCATTTCTGAGCATGTAACTCAGTGGGTGCTCAGGTTTCAAATATGGCTCTACAAAAAGGTTTGAATATCCAGAGAAGTTGCAGCTGATTAATGAGCTTTAAGGTGGTTTAAGGATGCAGTCAGCTGTTTACCTGCAGGCGGAAGCCACACTGAATAATCAGGATCGTCCTCTGGGTACTGTTTTGACAGCTGTACAGGAGGCTGTGAAAACACCAGGAGGAAGTTACTTCACAAGTTTCTAACTACCACATGTTAAATGGAGTGTGTGGGGCAGTTACCCTGCTGGGGCCCATCACTCTTTTCTTCTTTCTGGGACTGGGGTCTGCTGCTGGCTCTGGCTCTGTCTCGCCATCTGCCTTTGACTCTGTGGACAAGCAGATGAAAAACAATAAAGTGAATCAGAATAATTATGTAAAAGTTTTTGTCTTTCTTTTCAGCATTAAATGATGTAAAATAATACTAATGATTTTTGTTTTTCTTTTATTTCTAAATGCTGAAAGTAATCTCAACATTATTACCTTGCTACCAGGTTTTTTTTTTGTTTTTTTTTTAAATGTGTTTGGCCCTCGGCTCTAAATGCAGCACATGTTTTAAAAAAGACCCACCTGAGTTTAGGGGGGCTGCTGACTTCTTGCTGCTGCTGCTCAGAAGAACCTGCTGCTCTGCTTCATCGCTCCTCTTCGATTTGTGGATTTGATCTGATATGAAGTCAAGCAAATAAAATAATCAAAAATGACAATTAAAACAATTAATTGTAGAAAATCTTTTTATTAGCCATTCATGAATTTATAACCTTTTAATGCTTCACTCTACATTTGAGTTAACTTGTACTTGGACTGAAATCCCTTAGAGTACAAGACAAAAATGTTTATGTTGTTTGTGTTTTTGAAGCATTTTGACACACTGAGTAAAAAAGAAGCAACTTCCTGGTTTGCTTCTCTTTTATTTTACTTGTTTTGATTAGCAACTTTGTTTTTTTTTAGAAATATGAATACAATCTGTTTTTCTGTGTGTGTAACAATACCGGGTGATCCACGTGTTTATCAAATCTAATGTATATTTTTTCACCATTGGAATGTTGTTTGTTTTTAATATGGATAACAAAAATGCTAGTATAAATTACGAAACAAACTAAAAAAACAGCAAAACATCAATAAAAGGGATGATGAATTAAAAATTGCAATGATCCTAAAAGCACACTTTGTTGTAAAAAATAAAATATAAGAAGAAGACATGAAAAGACTTCAAATGTGAGTAATAATGACATATATTACGAAATTATGTCAGGACAAAGCCAGACAGCAATAAAATAAGAAGTTTTAGATCCAATAAAAGTCACTCAAAAGAAACATTTTCATTATTATCCTAAATGTCCTGAAAGGTTCAAATTAAAAAGTTAATTTTATTTCTAAATACTCTACAGTTTTAGTCTGAATCTATTTAGAAAATATAAATTAGATCATATAGTTTCCCTTGATTTTCGGAAAATTAAGAAGGAAGACAGGCAGACCGCCATCTAGCGGTGGCATAAAGCAACAACCTGGATGATCCTTCAGAAGGAAACAGCTATTTTTACCTTTGACCTCCAGGGACTCGTCTTTCAAAGTAGTTTTCTCTTCCGATGTGGAAGCATTAAAGTCTTCTGTGTCAGGTTTAGACATAGTGATGCCATGTTCATCCCCATCATCTTTATTTATCTCTGCCTCCTCCTCCTCTTCTTCCTCCTCCCCACCAGGCGGGAGCTCTTTCATGTTGAAGAGCTCTGCAGGCAGGTTGGGCCGCTTAGGAGGCAATTTCTGCAGGAGAGAGGAGAGTGTGAGCAGCAGGTAACTGAGATAAAAAAGATATTTCAGGTTTCTAGATCACCCACTCCAATGGTCCCGGTTTTCAGTTTGAATTTGCTTCCTCCTTTCATGGCTCCAAACAGCGGTAAGCTCTTTTTAGGTTTCTCGGACTCTGAGCTCCCACTACCACAGCAACACAGACCAACAAGCTTGAAGTTAATAAATGTGGCTTTATATTAAAAATAAAAATGAGTAAATAAAACTTTTTAACAGAGAAATCTTATGTGTCACCTGGGAAGCAGCGAAGGCATCTGCGCTGGTCGCGTCAATTCCACCAACTTACGAAGCCTCTGAGCTTCTTTACGCAAGTCGGCCACATGGAGGTGGAGCTTCCGGCGCTCCATGGAGTCCATCGCTGCCTCGCTTCTCACTGCGGTCATGAAGGCTTCCAGAGAGTCCTCAGCGGTGGAGGCCGAAGAGTCTGTAAGGAGTCAAAGCTTAACAGATGCTGAGACTTTTAAATCGCAGTGGTATTTGTTTGCAGGCGATGATAACGCACCTCGATTCCCAGAGCTGAGCTTTTTCTGAGTGTCTGCCAGTTCCTTCTCCACCGCAGACAGTTTGGCCACCTGCAGACCAGACAACAGCATGTTTAAAAGTTTTGAGAGTGACATTTTTGAAAGTTCTTTAATAATGACTAAATGTTTTTTTTTGTCTCTCCCTATTGAACAGCTATATATTTAATTTGTTATTTGTTGTTGATTCATTTTAAGCAAAATACTTTGTTTGTGGAGTAGAGGAGATAGATATATATGTTCTAGCCCAAACAAAAGTAATCTATAACTTTAAAGGAGACATATTAGGAAATCTTTCATTTTTCTGTCTTTTAGAGCATATATTTGGATATCTAAAGTCAACAGATTCCCCTTCTTTTCAACCACCTGCTTTTAATATTCACAACTAGATGGAAAACACAAACTACTTAGCTGTATAAATTTTGTTCATAGCTTGGCCCAAATTTAAAAGTGACTGTTTTCTGCTCTTCTCACACCTCTTTCGTTAATGTTTCCCATCAGTGTTAAATCGGTGCACATATTTACCAAAGAAACAAAGGTTTCGGGCCGCTCGTCAATCTTTCCCGCCTTCTTCATTCGCTCCTGCCTCTTCCTTTCCACGGTGCCCGTTCGATCCAGGAAGGTGTCATCGTCACTGTCGTAATAGTCCTCTTCTTCCCAGTTCTTCTTCTTTCGCTTACGGGACACTGGAAATAACACAGCTGATTGCAGCCTGTACAAGTTCCAGTCTTGTGGGACGCTTTCGCCATTCTGAGTGCTCACCTGCTTCCTGTCGTAGCAGCCCTCTGGCCTCCAGCATCCGGCAAGCCTCCAGGCAGCACTGAATGGCTGCTTCCTTCTTCTTTCCTGTGTGGGTCACCTCAGCAACCAGCTGACGGCCCATTGCATCGTCCACTGGCAACCTGACAAACACACAGACAGGAACTCTAAAGATGCTTCTCAACAAACTTCATAAGTAAACTGTTCAGGCTGCTTACTTTATTCTGCAGAGCCAAGTGCCGTGACTTTTGTCTTCATACTCAAACTCCAGTTCCTCTCCTAACATGCAGACACCAGTGTTAGAAGGTCTAAAGCAAAATGAAAAGTAGATAAAACAATCCTCGTCTGCGGAGTCTCACCCTCTCTGTCATAGAATCCCTGCAATGCTTTCTTTGGGTCTTTCAGGTACGCTGCTTCCTGGTCTTCTTGGAACTCCACTGAAAAAGGGTTTTCCTCATTCTCATCTTCCTCTGGAGCTGCCTCCTCATCTGCAGGATGGATTAGAAGATGAAGAGGGAAGAAAAGAGATCAGACGGTTTAACGTCCTTTGTCTAAAAAGACAGCTTGTACAGATTCACAGCACAACAACAAGTCAACTACATCACACAAACACATGCTCACCCATCCCCCACGAGCACCCAGAGTCTTCATCTTTGCTTCGGCCCTTGTTGCTCTCCTCTTTCTGCTCATCCTCCTCTCCGTCAGACAGGTCTCCCATCATCCTCTTCTCCAACTCTGCTCTCTGTTTGCGAGCTCGCTCCCTCAGCTCTGTCACTGTCAGTTCAGACTCCTCTTCCTCATCAGACTCCGGACCCTGTGAAGCAGCATAGGAAGCTCCTTCAATGTCAGATATGTTTCCTGCTGGATGATCCACTTTAAGTCTCTGATTAAATGTTTTTTGTATAAAATATGTAAGTTTTTTACTACCTATTAAAACAACTGACTTCCATCTCTTATCTGTTTCCCTTCCTACTTTTTATTGATAATGTATATTTAAACCATGGCTTTCAGATAAAAATAAATGACTTAGTACCTGAAGGACAAACAGCCTCGTACTCCCACCAAACTTCAACACATGACCCACATGCAGTCTGATGAAGGTCTTTGGGGGGATTTGGTTCTTGTTTACCACCGTGCCGTGCGTGCTGCCCAGGTCATGGATGTAAAAGCCCCTCTCCTCCCCGACACAGCCCTCCTGCCCGGCCTGTCCGCGGTACTGGATCACCGCATGGTACCTGGAGATGGACGGGTGCTCCAGGGAGACGTCGCACACAGGCAAACGTCCAACCACAATGTAGCTTTTGTCAGTAAGGGGAACCGTGTCCACTATTGTACCGTTTTTGAGGATTTCAAGGGAGTAAGGGATGTCTGGCGGAGGGCCCCCCCAGGGTGGCTCTGCGTACGGGACAGGGGGGAACTTTCCAGCTTTGACAGGAGGCACCTTAGGTCTGACTTCTCCTCTCCTGTCTTTGTCGTCATTTTTGTCCTGCTTTTGTCCTTTTTCCTCTGTCTTACCATCAGAAACAGTCTCACTAGTTCTGTCCGCGACACCACTTTTGTTATGTTCGTTTCTTGATTCGGCTGATGGAGCGATGCGTTTGTTGGAAGGAGCTGCGAAAAAGGCCGGTTTCTTAAAAGTATCCTCAGTCTCTGGTTCAGTTTTTCCAGACAATTCCTTTTCTTCGTGTTTGTCTCCGTTTCCAGGGGCTAAACTCTCCTCGGTTTCCATTCCAGAGCGGATTTCTTCATCCATATTTCTCACGTCTGAAACAGGGGAGGCGGCCATATTTGTTTGGTGTTACTGTAAAATTAGCCCCCAGCATAAGTAGTTTATACTAAACAAAAGACCCCTTCCAGATAATAATTAAAATACTGTATTTGATCTACCATTTATTCTGTCAAACTTGCATCAATAAAATGCTTTAAATCATTTTGCTCTGAATGTGAAAAAAAGCGGAACTATACATTTTTAGCTCCGCAACCGGAGCTTTTTGCATCAAGGACAACAACGGTCAGCTTTCGTTCAACTTCCGTCAGACGTAAAAAGGCGTTTGGCTTTTAATATTACTCGAAGTTTAAACGATTTCAAGGTAAGTTTGGTGTTTTATTTTGTATGTTTAAATTATATGGCGAAATGTTCGTGCTAAGTGCTTAATCAGTCAGTTTTTGGGTAGCTGCTTTGTGAGTTTTCTGGATACATTTTCGTATGATCGCGTATACTCCGGTAAGACAAGTGACATTTTAAGATTTTGTTATACTTAGCTAAAATGTAATAAACTTAAGTATCTATACTAAGCTTGAGATGATTATTTCTATTGAACTGACAATTCGGTGGTCATACAAATTATGTTTTGTTTTACTTTATCAATTCCTTAAGACGTTAATATGAAAATGAGCTGTCTCGCTTTACACAAAAAGACAATGCTAATCGATCGATAAATCGATGAGTTTTTATTAAGTTAGGCAGTCATAAATTCTTTAGACACTAATATTGTCTAATGCCCATTTACACATTGCAGTTTATGTTACTTTGGGCTGTGATTGGTATGCTATGGTGATTTCAATCCCTTGACCGTAAACATCTGGACTAGATTATTACGCCATGCAGAATGAATGCTCTTACTATGCGTAGTTTGTTAGAAGCCCGGGCAAAGCTGTTTTTCTTGTAGGTAAAAAAGTGCAGATTGAAATGACCTTTCTTTATTACACAAATCTGATCCAAAACTGTGTATAATCAGAGTTATTTTGGTAAAATACATTGATAAAAAATGTTTTTGTGAAGTATTATTATTATTTCTCAGTGACACTTTCTCTTCCTTTCTCCTAATTTTTGACTCCAATCAAGTCTGAATCTAGTTGTGCTATTGTTCAGTCATTATGATGCGTTACTGGGGTGAGATTCCAGGACCTTCAGGGGCTCCCCCCAGTCGCAGCTCCTTCGACTTGCTCCAGCGTGAGTTTCGCTCTGTGGAGGTGCAGGACCCTCCCCTGCACCAGCCCTCAGCCCAGCGCCCCCGCCCCACCACTATGTTGGACATCCCCTCAGAGCCTTGCAGCCTCACCATCCACACCGTGCAACTGTGCCAGCATGCCCGCCGCCTCCGTGCTCTTTTGGCAGCGGCCCAGTCTCAGGGTCAGAGCTCTACATCCTCTGAGGGTGGCAGCCGGCTGGAGGAGGCCGATGCCAGCTTGCCCCTGCGTCCGCCAACCCCTCCTGTTATGCCAGATGATCTGCTGCCTGTAGACAGCAAAGCCCCCCACCAGCCCTTTCAGCTTCGCCACAGTGACCCTGAGAGTGACTTCTATAAGTAAGTTTTAAATTGTATCCCCTCTTTAATATATTTAACTTCTGCATGTACTGCATCAAATTCTTGAGTCTTGATCATTTATTCTCCAGGTTTTCTGAAAGTATTTTAAAGAATTTCTTTGAAAATATTATTTTATTAACTTTCAGTTCAGTCATTGTTCTTAGTATTTCTACATCACACAAACAGCAATTCTAATAAAATTTAAAAGAAATGAGGGGTAGCTCAAGACTTCCCATTTACCTTTCTTACATTTGTACTGGTTTCTATTCATTTCAGAGGTAAAGGTGAACCTGTCACAGAACTGAGTTGGCCTTCCTGCAGGCAGCTCCTTTATCAGTCAGTGGCAACAGTGTTGGCCCACGCTGGCTTTGAGTCTGCCCAGGAAAGTGTGCTGGAGACCCTGACCGACCTGGTTCACGAGCATTACCTCAGAATCACCCACCTGCTGCGAGTAGCGGTGGACCGCGAAGCTCGACTGGGAGCCAGTCCTTTCCCGGACGTGGTGGAGCAAGTGTTCCACGAGGTGGGCATCGGCAGTGTGCTGGCCCTGCAGCGCTTTTGGCAAGTGAGGATCAAGGATTATCACACCTACATGCTGCAGGTGAGACTGAGAGATTTATACATCTGTGTATCTCTGGTTGTGTTTGTGACTCTTCCTACTCATTGAAATTGTTAATTGAATAGTCTAAAGCCTACATTTGCTTGAAGGATATAATTTTTTAAATAGTTACTCATTCAGACTCTTAACTTTTCTGTACAGCAGAAGAACATAAGAGTTATTTTCTCCTTCCAGGTTACTAAGGAGCTGTCAGAGGAATATGAGCGGCTGGTGAATCCAGAGAAAGCTCTAGATGACTCCAAACCCCCGAGGATTAAAGAGGAGCCCATGAGTGACATCTCCTTCCCTGTTAGCGAGGAGCCTGAGGCTGACCTGGCTTCTGGGGATCAGGCTTTACCTATGGGGGTACTTGGGGCCCACGCTGAAAGGTTAGCTTCAGGTCTGGATGGTGACCATTCTCCACATACCACAGGTGAGACCATTGAGCTCTATTTTTGGAAATTTATGCTTTTGAATATCAGACATTCAACTGATTTATTTAATTAGGCAAATGTTTAAAAAGCAGGCTTTGTAGAGCTCTGTGAATGTTCAGTTTCACAATAAACAATTCTGCACTAGCTGCAGATTTGCAAAGGTTCTGTTCAGCAGAAATAAGAGCACAACGTGGATATATTCTAAATTTTATTGAAGATGTTGCTCTGAAGCTGCAATAGTGGGCACACCTCCATTTTTCTTTTAATGAGACATGTTTACTGATTTTATTGTCTTACATGATGCAACAACATGTGGACAAAAACAAACTAGGTTGATTAATTTTACCCAGTCTGTAAGACAGCTGTCCACTCTTTCACACTCAAGCTGTGTGTAACATCCAAAGTCTGGTAAAAATAGTGAACTAGCCTAACATCAGAAACTCATGAGATGTGGTTTTGGTTTTTGAGCTGAAGGTGAATACTACTATTAACTCCAATATCTGGTTAAAAATAATTTATTTTACTTCTTTCACAAGGTGGAGGTGGGGCCAACAACTCCCCTCTGTGGCCTCAGGTGAAAATGGAGCCTCAAGATGGCGATGAAGGTCAAGGTGCTAGCCACCATCACCATCATCACCACCACCACGGGGTCCTAAGCGGAGACGTGTTTGAAGAGGGGGGACCCATGTCCACCATGAGCGAATCGGGAGGAGCCATGGCACCATCACCGGGAGGGATGGTGTCTGACGGCAGCTACGCCTCACATTCACCAGATTCCCTTATGGGAACCTCTCCCGTCTTCAACCAGAGACCCAAGAAGCGGATGAAAAAGATGTGAACATTTTGTGTGGGGATATAAATATATCAGACAGATTGATGCTGAATTTTTCTCTCATGGTTTTATTCCAGCAGTGAGAAAAGAACTAGACTTAAAGACAAGCCAATGAAAATTGACAACTCATTCAGTGAGGACTGAACTGATGGCAAGGGGGGTATTCTGATTTTTTTTTTTTTCTAGGAATTCAGGTTCTCTATTTTCTCTGAAACAAAAGTTGGAAATTTGAGTTTATAACCTGATAAATAAACATCCTGTGAAGTATCTACACATTGAGTTTTATGGTTGGCTGAAGAAACAGATGAGGTAATTCAAATAGATCTAAAACAGACTGTTATTACTCTCTGTTTTAGTTATAAGATATTATATTTCAGAACATGAATAAAAAAAAAAGTTCAGATCTTATCAAGGGTGACCTTTCTAGGATGTTTCTGCCTAAAAGCTCTAGACCAGAAAACTGGAAAAGAATTCAGGTTTTACAGAAGTGCTCACAATTGCTATTTTTACAGTACAATAAAGATATTTTGCTAAATAAATGTTGAGAATGTAAATTATTTTGTGTTTCTAATCTCACGATTTCATAATCTAGTTTTAACTCTCCCGTGTCCTTCAGCTCAAATGGACCAGAAATTACAAGTGCTTCAGGAGGGTTAAGAGCTGATAATTTTTATTTATGTCTTGATATACAGTTTAAAATATAAGCAAAGCAATTATATATCAAGGATTACTGTAATTAAATAAAGAACCAAAGTTTTCTACCAAATGGGCCAATCTATTAGAACTGTTCTTCCTCTCATATTAATTCATTTTCAAATTCCATTCATTATAAAAATTTGGTTCATCAGAAACGAACCCCGTTCCTTCCTCATGCCGCTGTGAGTCATGATACATTTTCAACTTCTCGTTTTCCCACTGCGGCACTCTTCACAAGTATCTCGACAGTGAAAAGATTCACACTTCTGCCAACCTGAAGCTGCTTCACCACATTAGCATCTGTTTCAGTAATGAGGCAAAGCTGTGGATGCAACACCAGAAGCAATTATGGCTTGGTTGTTTGCATCACAAAGGCAACATCAATCCAGCCTTAATGGCAAATTAATTATGCCATGCATAACTCTGCATCCTGAATGAGCAGGCCTGTTTGAGTGCAAGTGATTTTCTTTTGTGTGGACCTCTTTCATTTTCACAATTGGACAGGTAATTGTCTGTTTGTCTGAAAAGTGCTGATGGGGGTCATATATATTGATATTCAGTTAGCTGTATTGATTTATGTTTTTTTGCAGTGCTGTGTGAGCCAGATGATGGTCCAGGGCAACTGAAAAGCAAAGTTGGACTTTTATACTACCAGAGGTAATCAGTATTACCTTCTAGGAATCTTGCTGGTAAAAGTCACAATTATACTGTCAACAATAACGAGCTTATGTGCCAAATGTGTCATTTGTTGTCTTTCAGAAAACTAAGACACAATTAAATATAAAATCTTGTGCTGACTTGAGCTCTGCTTAAAGATGAAGTATTTATTCATTTCTAGTCACTCTATCAGCTTGGCTGTTCATTAAATGATTGAACTGAATAGAAACACTTATAATATAACTTTAAAATGTGTATTTTAGGCCTCCTACCTAAAGTTTTGGAATTTTGAAAATCGCTACCAGCACTACCAGTCAAACTCCCTTTGTACTTCCTATGTCATATACTGTACAGTATCTGCTCCATAAACCTTCAATTTCACATTGGTTTCACAATTTTCTTTTTTTTTTAAGAAAGTAATATTAAAACAATATATGGGCTCATTTTTAACAATTAGTGCTGCAGTTATTGGCAAATAAGAAAATTGCTAAAGAACGGAAAAGAATGAGGATAAGTGGATAAAACAGAAGACAAAATGCTGATAAGACTTTATTCATTGATTTCCCTCTTAAGACAAAACATAGTTTCTAGGAAGGTAATACCAAAACAAAATAACGCAGTAAAATCAATTCTGAGGCACAGTGAATGCAAATTGATTATGTTAGGATGAGATAAATAGGCAGATGTTTTTTGCTTTTTTACTTCAAACTTGATAAAGTAATACACTTTTTATTTTGCAAATCAGATTTGATGCTTTGCCTTGTTTATATATTTGCAAATGTAACAAAATTGCAAATGCAAATCTTTACAGCCTTTTTCCCTGCTGTCCCCTACAGAGTTTAGAGTTTCACCAGATCATAATAAAGTCATGTCATCTTAGGTTTAAGTAAAAATATTCCAAAATGCTTTTTGTTGTGTCAGGAATGTTTGGCTGTTCAGTGATGTTAATGTCTGTTGAGGAAAGTCTGTGATACTCAGCTCTTTTTTCTTTATGTTCAAAGCTTTGAGGAGAGATTGGATTTGAACTTGTCTCTGAGAAATGGACTTCTTTTTGGTCACGGTTTAGTTGATTAACTGCAGGTGTCCAACTTCAGACCTAAATCCAACCTAATTTTCACAGTGGGTTTGATCCACTGCTGTATTATTCTCTTTGCTGCTTGTGTCGGCTGGTTTCTTTCATTCACTGAAATGCTGATATGTCTCAGTCCAACCAAAGTTTTCATTTGGTTTTCTCCTGAAAAGTGGTTTAAAAATGCTGCATATCCTCTGAGACATGACTAGAGAGCCCTGTTTCTGTATTGCATTTAATATCCATGATAAAGTTGTTACTCTTCCTCTCTCTGAACAAAGCCATACATATTCATCTTCTGCTGACATCCTCACTTTTAGCCTCCCTGATCATTCTTCCAGTTCTTTCATTCTTCCATTTGTTTTGGACACAACTCATTAAAGTCAATTTTTTTTGTATTCTAATTTTTCAAACCTTCTTAATTCTTTTAGTTTACATGAAAAAAATAGAATGTTTTTGTGTGCGTGTTCAAGGTTTAAACCTCAGTCCGTATTTAAATAAATATTTAGAGCCAATATAAGGGTCTTCTTTCAAAGTTATTACTACATTTCCTTTGTTTACTTTTCCATCTCTGCACTGAAGGTCAACAGGGAAACACAGGAAACTATAAAAATGAATTTCATAAAAAGGTGTTTCATCCACCACCTTTCAGAGAAGTGAAGCCTCACGTTAACTTCAGATAAACTCAAATTTAATAGTTGGAGAAAAGCTTACACCAACTATTTTATAACGTACAAACAGGCACCCGAAAAATGTCTTTATAAAGTATCTGCAAATTAAAAAACAAGTTTTACACACATGAAGTCAATTTGCAGTTGAGAAAGATGGACATATTTATACATGAAAACACTGATCAAAGAAAAAAAAAAACTTTACATTTTGATAAAAGCTTAAACTTATGAAAAGTGGAGTTGAAATTTTCAAAAGTTTTTCCATGATACATGATACATGTAATAGACCAATTAGCTAATGTACAGATAAATTAAACTGTATTAAAAATTTTAAATACACAAAGGTTTATATATATACAGATTGAATCAATGTGTGTTTTCCAAATTAATTTATTCTACTCAAAACATCTAGACTTTAAACTTCAGAGATCAGAATTCTTTTAGTTCTATTAAAAATGTTTTAGCTTTCGTCTAACTCAACACTTTTAAACATTTTAGCTTCAGTGACTCGATTGAAACAGTCACCTTCGTGAGACCTGCTCTAAAAATAGCAACACAAGTCCATTTCTCAATTAAATAAAACACAGAAATAATACTTATTGATCCTTCAAATCCATCTAAACTCTGGGACAATTCTAATTAGCTGCTGCTGTGACTGATGGGATTTTAACTTCAGCATTTTTTCCAATCCTTGCTGAAGCTACATGACTCCCCCCCTCAGTTGTCAATGGCTCCTGAGCTGCTTTGCGCTGCGGAGGAAAAACGTGTAATTACAAAAAATGTCAAGTTGTTTTTTTTCTTAAGCAGGGGTCTCAGAGTGGGGCCAGAGTGCACTGAGAGCGAAGGAAAGAACCCAACGGATGATTAATTACCTGGCTGCGTGCAAAGCCATTCGTTTAGCATGAAATTTATTCTCCCCAGCTGAGTTTGTGAGCAGAATGAGGAATAATTCTTCCATGATGAGCCCTGAGAGTTCTGCAGGGCGGCTGTTTTTATTTAAAGAATCATTAAGAAAGTTTGAATGAAACAAGTAAAGTCATCTTTCTCATATTTATACTGATCACGTAGGAGATACTGTACATGTGCAGTGGAGACAAATAATAAATTATGAGATGATTATATCAAAAGAAAGATGAATTGCCAAACATATGGAAGGTGACAGGTACAAAAGGTGCCACTGTACAGCCATCTGACTGCACCCCTGAGTAGAGAGAATTAATTGCAGCAGCTTGAAAAGTCACATTTTGGATCAATCAATGGATATTTTCTCTTGTCTGATGAGGCTAAGAATGTAAAATGAACCAAGAACTGTTGCAGATGAGTCTAAACTTGGAATCCGTCCATCTATTCATCCACCAGTTTAATTATTTTCTTGGAAAATCACCAAAAAATATGAGGCAAACTTAATCAAAAAGGGAGTTAGTATAACATATGCTGCACCAGGTTTCAGTACATGAGGTCAGCATTTTTATATCAGTCATAAAAAGTAAACTAGCACTCTCATTAAATATATAATTTAAGTTTTATTCTTCCTTATAAACTCTATGAAGGTGTAAAACATGAAAATGACTCATATTAGAAGTCACAATTTGTGCTAAGGGACATAAATTATGTGTTTCAATTTGATTTATTGATTTTTTAAAGCTGAAGTTTGCAAAACCACTTTAACCATCCATCCATCCATTCAAGAAGGGAGGGAGGCAGGAAGGAAACCCAAAGTACTAACACTCTGTACCTCCTCCTGTGGGAGCCAAAGGTGCTGGGAGTACATATCAGAACAGCCAGCCAGCCATTTCCTGCCTCTTATCCATGTTTGCTTCAGGGAGGCAACAGGTTCAGGGTCAGGACGTGTCCCCAGCCACTCTCCCCAGCTCCTCCTGGAGGATTCTCAGGTGTTCCCAGGCCAGACGGGAAACCTTAATTGAAACTCATGCACAGAACCACAGCTTGTTTGACAATCATTGTTCATCACAAATTTCAATGTTCTGTCCCTTTTTAAAAACAATTGGCTGGAGTTTACATTTAAGGTTAGATTTTGAATTTTTTTTTATGAATTACAAATTTGACTATTTCACAGTTTCTATCGAATGGGATGTTAACATCTCACATGTTCAAAAAAATATTGTCCCCCCACATCTTTTTGTAGATGAAGTTATTATTTTTATTTTTTTAGAGAATCCTTCACTGGACTTATTATTTTTATGTTAAAAAAGGTGAAAAAAATTCTTTCTCATTATACAAATTATTGATTCCCATTACAATAATCTTTACCAGCCTTGGCGAGGGACAACCAGACAGCGCATGAAGCAACAATGACCCAGCAGCGAGAGGAGCAAATGACCAGGTTTTAAAACAGAGGGTAATTAACAGGTGAGATGATTACAACTAGGATCAGGTGAAGATGGGCGTGGCAGGAAAACAAGAGACTGACTGAGGAGAAGTGAATGATGACAGGAAACAAAGACACGAGGAACAAGAACTGAACTAAGACAAGGCTAAACACAGGAACCAAATAACAGAATTAAAGAAACCATAAACTCAGTACAAAAACCCCCCAAAACCCCCAGATCTTGACAATTACAGTACCAAACACTATAAAAATTATTTGTAATCATATATTTGACATTTAAAACCAGACCAAAAAGAAATTAAAAACTTAACATTTTCCCCTTACAGTCAAGACTTGAACATATTTTTCATCATCTGCCACTGGTAGACGCTGCATATTTGAGACATCAGCCCCATGGTGATCTATTTCTCTAATATCAGTTTCCATTTGTAGGATAGTTTTCATCATATATAAAAAAGAACTCTGCAGTGAAAGCATTTAAATCAAAAACAGACATATTTTGTGGTAGTGTAGTAATTTTGTTTCAGTGACATCTCCTCAGCCTGCCACTGGAGGGCAATGTTGCACCTCACAGCATCTGAAGCTGGCCTGAACTCCTCTGAAGGATTTCTGCATTCATCCAGTTACCACAGAGACGGAGGCACTCCCAAACCTTCTGAGCAAGCAACACTTCATGCTGCTGAGATGCTACCAAGTGAATACATTTCCTCAACACATGGTAATAATTAGCTCGCTGTTGCTGGTGTGTGTCCGTGTCTGTGCATGTCTGGGCAGGGATACACTACAGCATCAAAGAAAAACATGAGCCCAGAGCGCAATCAGAAGGATTTGTGCCTTATAATATGAGATGTATCCACAGAATTGTCTCTTTTTCAGGATTTTACTCACTTTAAATCCACTACAAGGAGTTAATTCTCTTAAATGATCCACCTTTATTTGACTAATTGCCCATCAGTCATTACAGCAAATGTAGTGTTTTCTCACAGGAAAAATGGATTAAAATTTATGGATTATGCCTGCAAACAACTGGCAGCATATAAAATAGAGCCTTTGTTTTTTGTATTTTATTCCACCGCAGCTGATGTGGCTGTCAGTAATGTATTCACATGAGGTACTGAAAGCACTTTAGATGGAGGTACAGATATGATAAAGAATCCCCCAGTCCCTCGCAGCTCCATCAGCTGTACTGTACAAAGATACTGGTGTTCAAACTCATTAAACTGACGCAAATTTTAGACATGCCAGAAATAGCAAATTGCCTTTGGATGAGTAACAGGGCTGAAACACTCTGCTGCAATTTCAAGTCCTTGTAGAAAGTGTTTTTCTTCTTTATTTTTTTGAACTAAGCATTTGCAAAGCAGGACAAGTGAGACTCCTTTTCGCACAAACAAAAGAAAGAATGATCAAAAGCAACTGCTTTTGAGTTGACGCTCTGCATTAATCAAACAAGATAGTACATCTCAATTGCTCATTTGAGTTAGTTTGTGTGCATCCAATAAGCATATGAAAGCAGTCCGACAAAAAAATGTCCTTGTGTGGACTCAACCACAAGAGCTCCAAGTAAAAGCTGATTTGTGGGTATTTGGAGGGCCTCTAAAATATTGACAGTGTGCCATTTTCACCATCTTCCTCCATCTGTCTTGGATCATGTGGGAAATAAGTTGTAAAGGTTCTGTTTTGTGGAACA
Source organism: Kryptolebias marmoratus (assembly GCF_001649575.2). Taxonomy (NCBI): domain Eukaryota; kingdom Metazoa; phylum Chordata; class Actinopteri; order Cyprinodontiformes; family Rivulidae; genus Kryptolebias; species Kryptolebias marmoratus. The sequence goes on from NC_051439.1 coordinate 18,223,462, forward strand.
GCGTCTAAAAAAGTCACAGAATGCATCATGCCACTTTAATCCAACTGTGCAATTTTACCTCTGTGATCTCTGTGATTATTGTGATCTGTCAAATTACAGCTTCTTAAAGTTATTGCAATATATGACCTGTTATATTTGCTGAGATCTTTACATACATAATATCTGTTTGTGCAGCATTTCTTGGTCACATAAATCTTCAAACTTTCCATGGCAAAGAAGGAATAATGTTTTTGCCCATGTCTGTGTGTTTGTATTTGTCTGTAAAATCACCAAAATATCTCATGAACCTCAGGCTCTGGATGAATTTTATTGCAACTCTTAGAAAGTAATTATTGGATGTACATCTATAAATGATTAACTTTTGAAGTCAACCAAATCTAAAATAGCTGCCACAGCCACACAAAAGCTGCTAGAACTCATCCAATTCTACAGCTACTGAGTTAAATTTGGTATATTTTTAGCTGAAAGTCAACACGCACTCTTAGCTCTACACATTGTGCAACATCTTTGCTTAACTTAGTAATTATCTGTTAAAATCATCACTGTCTGCCTGTTCGCAAAATATCTCATGAACATAGGCTAGAATTTAGTGAAACTCTCAGAAAGTAATCATTGAATGTACATCTACAGCTCACTTACAACTTACTTGGGAACCCATATAACTGAGCCAACACAAACATGGCTATGATTCATTTTACAGATATTAAGCTAATTTTAGGATATTAGGAGCTGAGAGTCATCCTCAACACATTCTCTGAGCTCTAACACATATTGCAAGATATCTCAGCATTGCATGAGATCGCACATAATGACATTATGAACTCTGTTCCTTTTCAGCATATAATGACTTGTTTAAAACTGAATAAAAGAATTAATTCATTTAGTGTTTTTGCTACAACATTTCCTAATCTTCTTAAGAAATCAGTGAACTAGTTGTTTTCACGGTGGAATTTCTTTTGTGTATGTTTATTTGTTACCCACATTTCTTCAGGGAAAGAATAGCTTTCCGTTGAAGGACTTACAAAAGATGATTTTGTTCCAATTTAAAATCCACTCTCAATAGAACACCATGGTATTGAGGTGAGAAATTGTTTTGCTGAGCACAAATATGTGAATGCAGTAAATTGTATCTGATGCACTCTGTTTAAGTAAATCATGTCTTAAATTACTATGCTGTATTATTTATATGTTTATTTTTATATTTTCAGACTTTATTGCTACATCTGGGCTTTGTGAACGTTAATGATTGGGTCCTTACAAATTTCCTTTTATCTACCTGAACGACAATCTTGATGTGTCTTCAAATTCATAGTTTGTTTTCTGATATAAGTAGTTATGGAGTCACTTTCTTACCTGCACATTGTTGGGATGAAAGCCACAAAGTGAACAAATATCTCAGCCAAATATTAAGGGGTGTATTAATGAAAATTCATTTAGTCATCCAGGTGTGAAAAAATCCCTAATATACCAGATTACACCCTTTACACCCTCTTCTTCCAAGAAAAGGGCTCATTTTTTTCTTTTGTTGCGAGTGCACTTTTCTGTTTCATGCATTCATATTTTAAAGAATCCTAAACATTTTTTTAAAAGGAAGAAAGTTGTGACACTTATAGCAAATATACTTTGCCATCCCGTTCCTGTCTTCTAGCTTCTGGCACATTGTCTGCAGCTGTCAAAACACTTTCCAGACTCTGGAAAACTTGAGTTCTGATAACAATGTGCTGCAGTGTTTTCTTTTTTGATCTGTGATGGATCTTAGTTGGCATTTTCTCCGAAACTCCTGGATGCAGATGTGCAGAGAAAAGACGGGATAAACTGAGGTTTTGTTTACATGTTTGAGGTGTTAAAACTGGGACCAACAGTTGACCGAACCTTTCTGACTTTAAAGCAACCAGTCAGGTTTATTTCCAAACATAAATGCAAGAAATCATATAATGCATAAAAAAAGACTTTGAACAATCCATGTGGTGTGTTTAATGTACCTCAAAGCAACACTCCTTCTCCTCATCATCATCATCATCCTTCTCCTGCTGCTTATTATTTATCTCCCACTCAGACTTCGTCAATAAATTACTTTGTTCAAAGCTTGAAATTCTAACTTCAGTTTGTAGGAACATGTGTTATCTTCAGGACTTCTCATTGTGAGACAGCGTCTTCCATTGCTAATTACTGTCTCGCACACAGACACAAATGGAGACGTCAGAAGAGCTCCTGCTGTGAGCTTGGTGTCGTTTCTGTTCACTTTGTCAGGTGTGAAAAAGTGCTCCGTGGTTCTTTATCAGCTTCTGTTAGGAAGTTTCTTTTTGCATTTATGTTTTGTTTCCTTTTGTATTCACTCCCTGAACTTGAGCTTTTTGGCTGATTACAGTAATAAACCGAACAAAAGGGTCCGTAGTTTGTCAAGTTAACCTTATTGATTTGTCATCTTCTCTCTGAGCTCAGTCACACTTTAGTAGCTTCCTGCTGCCTCAAAGAAAACTTTCTAACTAGGATCTCTAACAAGTGCTTCCAGGAATACACAAAGCATATTCTTCTTGCTGAAAAATTCAGGTTTGGAAAAAATAAAATTCATCCTCCTGGCAAGAAACTGCTTTTGAAATAAAAACTCCCTCGAAAAATATCGCCTGTTCTTTCTTCTTGCCTCACAGTTGTCAGGTAATGAAACAGACTGGCAGAGACTGACTGTGCTGTGAGGATGTAGAACAGCTGAAAGAAATGGTTTGACATTTCAGGAGGTGCTCATATTTGCTTTGCAGAGAGACATTTCTGAAGATCAACGCTTTTTATGCATTTAGGGTAAATATGCTGTAAAAAAATATATTTTCAGTACTTTTAAATTGATCAAAGCAGGTAAAAGAATCATTAATAGTTTGAGAGGGGTGGCTTTATGAAATGGTCAGGAAACTCAAAAGCCAAGAATATTTTGACAAACTGCACCACGCCACAGCTTCATGCTGGACAAAACTCCTCCAGGAATGCCCACCTGTGCCTGCTCTGCTTCCAGTTCAAGCCTGCGAGGGGTCCAATCACTGCCTCTCTACCGGTTCCGTCGCCGGTCATCAAGGGGGTCCAGCTGTGTCTGCCTCTGTCATCTCCGGTTAAACGGTTTGAGAGGTTTCTACTGTATTTGGCCACTCCATGTTGGGTTGGCCTCTTGAATCGTCTCACCTTGTTACTCCCCTAAAAAGGCCTCTTCCCTCCTTCCAGGCCTTCTCTGGTGGGACGTCATTAATTTCAGGTGGAGGTCATGGTTTGTCATATTTGGGGTTTTGGTTTTGTTATTTGCTTGGTGTTTCATAAACCTTGGGTATTTCTATTATTTTTTGCACTTTGCTTAAACAGTTTTTGTCCAAATTTCTAAGTACCCATTTGCCCATGATGGTTTCATTGTCCCTTTTCAATACCTGCTCCATATTTCTAATTAGCTCTCAAATAAATTAACATTAGAGCCTTCTGAAAGGAATAAACAATATTTTTTATGATTATTTGACCTATAAGTAAATGAATTACAACTGTAAGATAAAAACTTTCTTCAGCTGAAAAGAGTGCACTCATTTTTAACGAATAAAATGAAAAAAAAAAAAAACAGTTGACTTTTATTCCCTGAAAAGTAGAAACTTCTTTCTCTGAACTTCTTGCTGTACACTCTTTGGTTTAAAACGTGTGGCCTTCAAATGCCTCGACTACACAAATGATTCAATTACTCCTCCTTTTAAATGTGCAAGCAGAGATAACGTTTCACAGCCGGAGAGGGAGGAGTGAGTGAAATTAACCTGAGCTAACTTCCCTTTGCCCCAGACACTTGTATTATGATTTTCTATTAAAACTCTTATCTTTCCTGTAATGAACTCAAGTCTCTTTACAAGACAAGCGTCCCAGCATTTACACAAACTAATTTTTATTTGTGCTGCAGTGAATTTTCTGTATATTGTTATGCTGAATGGCATCAAAATCCTCTTAAAATACCTGTTGAGTTAAAGCTTTTAATGGCAGCCATTTACTTAGTCAAATTTTATTTGATGTTTTATTCTAAATTCTTTGGTGGAATGAGTTTTTTTTCCTGTTGCTTCTAAGCTTCACATTTAAGTTTAAATAAATTACTGACACTATTGAATCAGAAGGCCACAGCTTTGATTTCAGCAGTGTCAAGAACGCAAGGTAATTTGTCCATGAACGAGACCAAAACCAGACACAGAGACAACAGCTGAAGGTAAGTGCAGTTTATTTACAAGTGTCCTGAATATATACAGTGAGAGGAATCGTGGAATGATCTGCGGAGCAAAAAGGGACAGGGTGAGTCTTGGGTACAATCCTAATATCAGCCGAGCGCTGCTAGGTGGCTTAGTGCATGTCTCTTTGCTCTTACAGGTCCAGGAGGTGTTCAGCAACGTGGAGGAGATGTCGGAGGAGAAAAGGTGATCCAGAGNGGAAACAATCCAGTATCCTGTCCAGGTGAGTTTCCAGAGGTCCCAGGTAAGTATCCGTA
>NC_051439.1:18227989-18277465 GCF_001649575.2 Kryptolebias marmoratus
AGGTTAGAGACTGTGGCTGAGAATCTAACCCAGTAGGTTTGATGCTCCAGCGAAGGTCTGGTCTCAGCTGAAGGCTTAAGTAGTAGCAGTTCTCATTAGCTGGATCTGGATCACCTGTGAAGGGAAAGGCTGGAGGAGCCGCCCCAAGGCGGGGCTAAAACTCCAGATCCCTACAAGCAGGTTTACAGAGTATTACAAGATGGAGAAAGATGCAGACTTTTTTCTAAATGTTTTTAGCAAGGAAAAAACTACACTTTTAAAAGTTTTATTAGCCTCTAAATTTGGCTTTGTAGAGCAAGTCTGAAGAAATTCAAATTAAGAAAAAGGCATTTGTTGGAAAAAAGGAGGATTTCTATCAATACTAATGATACAATGCTACAATAAATTAAAATGAGGAAAATATTAGTGACAAAGCAATTGTTTATGTTAAGATTAATATTCTAATAACATGATTATGGAAGCAATACAGAGTCAGACTCATTCTAAGTTAACAAAAATACTTTACTGATACAAGAGAATAGATTATACACTAATAAAATCATCATTATTCAAACTGTTATTTATTCCTGATTATGGACTCACTTAAATTTGGATCTTTAAGAGACAAAATTTTTAATCTGTTTGCGATCAGTTCCTGTTTAAATCTGACTCCGCTCCTTTGAGGCGACAGGGGTTATTTCCATTCAGCTGCTCCGACAAAGAGCAGAACTCGATAAACAAGATCAAATTGCACAGACAGGCAGCGGGATGAGCTGTTGCTATGGCAACCCCCGATACATCTCCCCAATACTGAGATTCCTCATCCTGGATGCCGACAATGCAGGAAGACTCTAATCCGGCAGGACTTAGGGAGCTACAGACAAACAAGGCACTAGTCGTTGTGAGTAATCCAGGGCGGCTGTCATGACCTGATGGCGTCTGTACTGTATATACATACATACACACACACATATATATATATATATATATATATATACACTTCCTCTGAGAACTGAGATGGATGTCACAAAGACATTTAATTAAGAAGAGGAGCGAGGGAACCAGCAGCTGAGGTTGCTGCATGAAACCTTTTTTCATGCACGCAAATGAATGAGACAAGAAAAGACATCTGCAGGTTTGAAAGCAGTGACACATGAAAAAAATGATCACACATAGACATGCTGTGTACCATCTCTGCAGGAACTTTATGTTATTGGCTCGCTGCTGCGAACCACAAACTGCTGGAAGACACATTTGACATGGTTTCTGAGTTTTCATGCACATCCGTTTATTAAATGCAGACAATTCTTACACTTATAACGAGCCTCATGTACACTCCTACCTACCTCTATCCTGTTAGGTCCTTTCTTCTACTTTTCAAACAAAATATTTTCTATATGTGTGTGTTTATTCTTGTTTTTGTTATGTCTTGAGAATCTTTTTTTACTTAGTCACAGACCAGTTGTCATTAGAAGAACTAACTAAGATTCGAACTAAGGTAAGGTTCAGATGAGGGTTAAGTCTTCAGCATGCTTTCCATATCTGCAGGCACAAAGCTGCTGATGTGCACATGCTTGATTTTAGCCATGTTGAAGTTCACACTTTATAAGAAGTAGCTCAAAAGTTAGCACGCACACACACAAATAAAACTGAATTAATTCATGTTCATAATTCCACATTTGAAAATTGTGAACTAAGTTTACAATTCTAAAATTCACTTGTTCACATCCATTATCACCAGCCTCCAAAGGTGAAGGTGATACGGTTTGGTTTTTATCTGTTTGTGTGTGGATTTGTTCGTTTAACTAAAGTATTACCAAATATTTCATGAGCCAGTGCTGGAGTCAACCCCATTTAAAATGGAAGCAAACACAAAAATGGTTACAACTCAGATGTTTTTCCAAATTTTAAGCTAAAATTTGGTGTGATAGTATCTGAGACTCATCTGAAACACAAACTCTGAAAGGTGCTAATAATACAAAATCTGTTTTTAAAACTTTGCCATTAACAGTCAACACTACCCAGTTGTTAGCAAAAGATGCCATAAACCACTACAGGTATTTGAATAAAACTTTCATAAAGTAATTATTGATGTATATGTACAACTGATTAACTTTTGACTCACCCTAATTCAAGTTAGCTGCCACAGAGAATCAACAAAAAACACAAAAATAGCTATAACTTGGTCAGTTTTACATGTATTGAGCTGTTTGGTGTGGTAGTAGCTGAGCTTTTCCCCTAACAACAACTCAGAGTGTTACACATTATTCAATAACTTTGCTTAAAACTTTGACATTAACTGTTCACATCAACCCAGTTCATCGGATCTCTGTTGATAAGTTGGTACTGTTTTAGAAACGGTTTGCTCCGCTTGTATTTTCTGCTCATATGCTGTCTCTGATGTTCAAATTAGTAATAAAGGTGCTCTCATTCTCAAGAGTTTGTTTTGTTTCAAAATCAAAAAAGATCTTCAAAGCAGTCCTTTGATTTTACTTTTTAAATGCTAGCAAAACACTTTAAAGGAATACAAAATTGATGCTTTAGTTAAAAAAAAAGATATAGAACGTGAATCTGACCTGTGTTCTCAGTTAAAAAAAATTGTATTTGCAGACCTTGTTTTATTTTTATTTTATTTTCAAGCTCCTCTAGTCTGTCTTTCTTTGGTTCCTTCTCTCTGTTCAACCTGTTTATGTGCAGACAAGCGCTGAGCCCATTAAGAAAGATTCAGAATCAGTAAATGAAGCAGTCGCAGCACCAACAGTGCAGGCTGCCAGCAGAACAGAATGCCTGTAATTTTGCTGCACAATGAGAGGTGGGTGCCTGTCGAGACAATAGGATATGAGTTATCTGTAATGACAAATGGAATTATGGGCTGCTTGCGAGTTCTTGCTGTTCCTAAATAAACACCTATGTTGATAGTGGTTGAGTTTTTCTGCTGAAATGCACAAGCTTTTGTTGTGTGAGTCAGATGCTGTTATTTAAATGTAAAGGAAAACTGTTATTTCTCAAAGCCTTCAAAACAATACAAGAGGACATTTCATAAAGCGGTAGGTGGTACCTGCTACATTATAGATAAAACTGAATAATCAAAGACAAATTTACATTAAAGCAAGACCAGGGAACATAATACAGCTTCAGCATCACCCACTGGAGACATTAGAGAACATGCATCAGACAACCTGTCGACATTACTTATTTTGATTGCGTATAAACTGAGCATTTGTGCATCTGCACGGCGGTAAGAGTTGGAATGAGCTCTTGCCTGCTCTCTGTAGTTTAGACTGAATTGATGGGAAGCTGTGGCCATTTTCACACAGACAACCAACAGTGTAACAGGAATGGATCATCAGTCAAACCCTCCTCCAACCATCAGGGCACCACTTTCTCCTGCTCTCTTTAGGAGCAGAGGATGTGCTTTGGATGCACAAGTGTGGAAGAAAAGACTTCCTGATGCCTGCTCATCTGCTGAATAGTAAATGCAGGAGATAAACACATTAAAAATATACTTTTTTATATTCATATATTAAAACACCCAGCCCAGGGGATGGTTGGCTAACTGCTACTTAGATAAAAGACAGAAACTCTGAATGCGAAAGTTAAACTGGAATCTGGAAGTTAAAGAAGCAAAAATGGAAATAAACCTTTCTCCTGTGGTACTTATAACTTTTTTCTCACTTTAAAGCTACAGCTTTGGGCTAAAATTCATTGTCACCAACAGATTTAATCAAGTATAACAAAAGAAATGTTCTCAAGATGTAGAATTTCCTTAACTGACCATTTGAACTGCCAGCCACCAATGATACATCCGTCGGGTTAACATGAACTATGTCTGCCTGTTAAGAAATAAAAAAAAAATCTTACCCTCCATAAATCTTTACCAACAGCAAAACTTTTTTTTTCTCACTACAACTACTACTTATTCATGTATTCCTCAGCTGATAAATGCCCCAAACCTTTCATTGCCTCAACTCTAGTTTGTAAGATTGGCTTTATTTGTAAGCTAAACCTTAAAATCATACATTTCAAGATCTTTTCCACATTTAAATACACTATGGGTTTTCACAGGCTGACAAGAAGATTATACATGAAGCATAAAAGTGAAAAATAAAACAGGCTCAAAAGACATTTAGACCAAGCCTACACACTCAATGTTCCTTTTAAAGATGTGCTCCCTTCCCAGTTTGGAAAGAAATTGCAACAAAGGCTGAAATCATCACGCCGGGCCAGTGAGTGGTGATAACGTTTACATTAATGGTATGTCAAAAAGAATCCAAAACGTGTGACATCATGACAAATCTTACACTGCAGTTACGCCCACCGGGTGGCAGAAAGATGTCTGATAATAACCATGGAGTGAATGAGCAGCTTGAAAACAGAAAACAGAGCTCAAAATTGTATGTATAAAAAGATTCAGTGAGCAATCAGAAAGTAAAGAAAAACAAACAAACAAACAAAAAAAAATGCACATATTCATAAAGAAAACTGGAATACAAAACATGAAATGTGAATTTGCTGTGAATTTTCTGTTTATTTGCTAGTTTTAAAAAGCCACAAAAATGCACAATATTTTGACAAATATAAAATGAATAGGCTTTCTAGTAACTCTCATTCATAGCTGATGTAACTGCAGTGTTTTTGCTAACAAGGAGACATTTTTTAAGCTTCATTTGGACCTTATTATGGACAAAATATAATGATGTAAACAAAAGTAGCTTCCCTTTAAAAACTGACTTTAAAAAGTTATGCACCCTTAAAGCACTTATTTTTTTGATTTGTGTCACAAATTTGCTTATATGGTATATTATAAACTGCACTTTGCGTTAGTTAATATAACAAATAAAACATTGGCTGGAAAAACAAACAATATTTTGTACAATGATAACAAATTTAAAAGTAAAAAAAAAACAAAAACTGATAACAGTCCAGAAGGTCCCTCACTTTTTAATTAGCTGCTTTTTAAATTATATTTATTTTAAAATCTTTTTGATCAAATTAAGTTGTAGAAGATGTCATATAATTTAAAAATGAAGAAAATTACAAAGAAAAACTGACATTTCTTCCCTTAAATTATTTTTCCATCCTCAGTCATTAGTAGTCTACATCTAAATTAGGCACATTTGTTTTTATTCTGTTGAAAGCTTTACTATGAAGACACTACATTTCAAAAGTTCACTGGCGGACTCAAATTCATTTTTATAACGCAACTAATAATTCATCACGCTGAAGGTGTGAAAAGTAGTTTGAAAGCCTAATGCTTCAAACTGCACAAATTACAGCCTACTTTTTCTTGACATTTGCAAAAATAACAATCCCATAATGGCATTTGAAATGCGAATCTTAACGTTCTCTGGGAAAACCCTCTCCTCTTTTGACTCAGATTGTTTAGAACAAAACTTTATTCCAACTTCTGCAGAACTAAACTGCATTCTGGAAAAGTGTTTCTCCTCCTTAAAGTTGTGTATCAGTAGCAGGAGTGGCCCTGAGATTTGTTTTCAGCAACTTGACGTGAAGCATTATCTACGTAATGTTTTTCCAGAGAGGGCTGTTGTGCATTCAAAGTCTAAGAGCAGCATCTCACTTCGTCCAGAGGAATTTCTAAAGTTTTTGTTTTGAGCCTGTTTCCTTTTGCTACAGCTTCAGTGACAGAGCCGTAATATGCACCATGAAACTTAGTGTGAGATTTCTAGACAAAAAGCTGTTCAGTTTGCCTCTCTGGCATCAACCAATAAACAAAGGCAGCACAGACACCAACATGAAATCAATCTTTGGCATTTCTTTTGCATTTGAACAAAAGTTAGCAATCCACAGCAATCCTCCTTGAATTTATCTGCTGTTTTCACTGTGACATTATGTTCTCCGCTAAACTTTTTGTCTCTTTTCTTCTGTCTTGGAGGCCAAGTTAACTTTTTTTGTTCTACCTCCTTGTTATATAGAAGCCTCATAAAATCACTAAGGGTGGATCTTGTGGATGTGTGCACTTTCTAGCTTTCACCTAAATTATTCATGAGATCAGAATTATGAAAATATCTGCAGATTTACAAATGTAAATAAACACGCAAGTGGATTGGCACCAAAGCCAGCCTACAGTAAGCAACTTAAGAGGATTAGCACTTCAGTATGCAAATAAACCTTTCACTAATAATCCCATGCCGAGGTGCATTTTCAGCTGATAGCCAACTGTTATAAATCACCAGATTTAAGGCTCAAGACTAAAAGGGAAATCTAATGTGAGTTCATCAAAAAAAAAACATTCTGGTGAGCTGCCAGAATTCAAACCTGTCAATTAGATGAGTCAAAAACTATTTTATAAAAAAAAAAAAATTGAAGGCTGAACAAGAAAGTGCCAAAACAGTCTCGGAGCTTCTAGTTATACATTTTTAAAGTCTCTTGAACATCCTCCTTGCTGTATATTTCCTGCACTGTTGCTTTTTTGAACATAAAGGGGATGCTCTTCAGAGTCCAGAGCAGCAGAAAAATGAACTGATCGTGAGAAAAAGTTTGTGAAGGCAAGCTTCGGCTGCCTTCTATTCTTGTAAATGTGTGCAGCAAACTAGAAAACTGTTATGTTTTATTTACAGTTTAAATAAATCAGGAGCAACTGTGTTTTCTAAGGTGTTAATTAGACAATGAACATAATCTGAACAACAACAGTTCAAGCTTCAGTGCAGAGTATACTTAATCATGTTATTCTGTATTTTACAGAATAATAAAAAAAAATACACACTAGCTGACCATGGTCCCTTAAGAAGATGTCCTCTCATTCTTCTGGAGGATTGTGCTCACAGCTGGTGCTCCACCACGAGTATTCACACACCGATAATTATCCATTCAGGGGTCGTGATGCTTCACATTTCTCCCCTGGCCCGACAGCGCGTTGAGGTTGCAGGTGGCCGCACATGAGTGCTTCGGAGCTCTTGATAAGCTCAAAGCGGTGCACTCACTGATGAGGTGAAAGATACCTGAGAATTTCTCTTTAGCTTTAAACAGACAATAAATATACTGTGTTCAAGCCTGTCATTCAAACTATTTTTAAAGTGGTTTTCAATACTTTATTGACCAAAAAACAATATATCTTGGCTTTTAGACTGATTACCATATATTTCTCATTTTCACCCCAATACTTGATGAAAATGCTGCATTTTACTATTTTTAAATAAAGGAATTGAAATATTCTGAAAGACTGATGATGGCTTGTTGTTTTGCACACATCGGAAGGATTAATTCATGTTTATGAGAATCCCATTCAGATTAAATGGAAATTATATAAAAAAAAAGACCATGCTACAATAAATCAGTTCCTAATAACTAATTTAATTTAATATTGCTAATATTGTTAAATAGAAAACTAAAATGAGTTTCACGTTTCAAAAATCTGTTGCGTGTTTCCAAACCTTAATCTGATTCATCAATCCAAGTTTTAACTGATCAGATATTATTGTGCAACAAACACGAGGAAACATTTAGGATACTTTTGTTGTTTCGTGTTTGTTTATAAAAGGAATCACTTTCTCCACAATACATAATTTGTTGCATGATTTCAAAATTATAAGCAGACTCATCCAAACGTACTCGACAATTATGACCCCCTGGAAATCTGTGGTGGTGTGTTTGTCTGCAGAGACTCTGCTCTTTGTTTGCATCTCCCTTTTCTCTATCCCTCAGTTTAAAACAATCTGCAGTTCTGTTTTTCAGCCCATATTTACTCAAACCCACCTTTCTCCATGATGTGCATAGACGTGTATTTATCTGCACTTTAGAACGTAAAGCAAGTGATACATGTTAGGTAAATAAAGTGTTTCTGTTTTTATTCTTTTATAGAAGCCACAGTACAAATTAGTTCATGGAAAATGGTAATATGATTGTTTAAAATCCAAAGAGACTCAAAGTGACAGACAAAAGCTGTTGCTACAACTGATTAAATTTACATAGTACTCTCACTGATGGTTACTTTTAGTTCCAAAGATGCAGAAAGCTGAAGCGAGACATGCTAAATCCTTCAGTCTCCGAGCTTGATCGCAGTAGGATCTGGTGATGTACGGGGCCAAATATTATACCTTTTACTACAATCTATAATGTCTCTTTTTAACCCCATTATTATTACCTAAAATGTATGTCAAGAAAGTCATAAAGCTGATTATTTGTTTATCCGTTGGTGTGTAAATGTCCATTTTATTTAAAATCACCTGGACCTGTTTCAGTGTGTGATAGATGCCAAAGCTGTAGCGGTATGAAAACAGTTTGAAGGCTAAAAGGTTAGTCCAGCAGCAGCAAAGTTCTGTTTGAGAGTTCTTTGTTGTCATCTTCTTTATTGCCTATGGTGGCTTTGACCTTTTCTTCTTCTTTTTCTTTTTTTTTAAGGTGGACTGCTCATCCAGATGAGTGACAACAGCTAAGGCACCAGCACTGCTTCTTCTGTCACACAAAGATTTATTACACTTGCTGCAAACATAAAAGTAGGAATCACATTTAGAGCTGAAAGTCAATGAGTGAAACTAAAGAATATCCTTAATTATAAACAAAAGCTGAAGCTGCAGTTCTTCCAGTCTTTGGGTTAACCCATTGATAGGCCCTTTTATTTGACTTAAATGAAATGCAAATGAGGTATCATTAAAAAGGCTATAAGCTAAAGCACAACACACAGGCACACTGGCTGTAAAAAACAAAAAAATCTCTTCTCAGGGAAAAAATACCTCAACAAAAATAAAAAAAAGCTAGGATTATGGATATCACTTTTGTTTTGTTTATTCCTGTGAATTCCACTTTATGTCTAATACACAGATTTCCTTTGGGACGCCTTTGTGTGTCTGCAGCCGCTGATGAATGCTGTACAACAACTGGAAATGTACCGTGCACATAAAAGCTTGTCAGATTCAATGTGGAGATGGTTGCAGGCAGGTTGGGGCTGCAGGGGATGAGTCTTTAGAGAAGTGCGCTTTCTACTGTGTCTATTTATCCTAATGGGTTGAGCCCTCAGGGGGCAGATTTACAAGGCTTCCCCGCAGCAGATACAGCCATGGGGAGGATATCACAATGTGGTGAGAAATTGGGCATTTGCAGGAGGATAGACGAGAGGTTAACACCAGGTCAGGAGGCATGGTGCTACTGATGCTCTGTGGACTAATGGGAGGAACGGTTTGACTTGTTCAGTGGATTTTCATTCTTGTTTGGTCAACTAGCAGAATAATGTCACTGCTGGATATATGACCAATTATTCAGCTCATTTTTTAGAAATCATAGTGTCATCTAACATCAGTGAAATTAGTAAGATTTGCTGTTTGGGTTAAAAATTATACTGAGCCACATGATACACAATCCTTTCATTAAAAAACAAACAAACAAACAAACAAAAAAATCACCTGGCAATGTTTTTCTTTAGAATAGGTCTTTTTGGTATTTATGAAGGTGTCCCACTTGATTTAAATGTTTCTGCTGAAGTGCTTTGGTTTAAAACTTCATTTAATTATGATGAAAGTAAGTGGAAGTTCTGGATTAAATTATTTAAAATTTTGTGATGTCAGAAGATTCTTAAGTTTGTTTTAATACTTTACTAAAAACAAAAAGAATGCTGTGCTAATGTACTTATAAAAATTTAAACCATTTTTTTTGTCTTCATTTGTAACTTCAGTTTTATTGTTCGGCATGCTATGTAATTTACTTGTTTAGTCAGTGGACCCCAGCCCTGGTCCACAGGGCTGACTGTACTGTATGTTTGTTTTTTTCTGTCTAGCACACTGAATTTAAATAAATGGGTCAAGAACTTGCTGACATGCTGAGGAGGAAATTTAGCCATTTTAGTTGAAATGAAATGTTTTGAAGCAGGGAAACATTTAAAACATGCACGACAGTTGGCCCTAAAATAGGAAACATGGTTGGGAAACACTGTTTTGTGTTGCTACTGTTGTGATAGTTAAAGAGCAAGATTATTTGATTAGTGTGGTAATAAATGGCAACAGGTTTCCTTTGGTGCAAACTGGATTAATCATACAATGGCAAAAACGTGACTTTAGCACCATCTGATTAGTTATTTATAATTTTTTTCTTACTCAGACTTACCATATAGGGGCACTGTTTTAGTCATTTTTAATGAGAAACCAAGCAAGAAAGCAACTGGAAAAGTGACATTTTCTTCACTATTAAAGATTTTTCTTTAAAAAAGTTAAAGCTAAAAGATGAAGGATCCCCTGCTTCCTTTGGCATCCAGAATAAAACCCCACTGCAGACAACTTTTCAAAATCAGTCTTTAAACTCTGAACCATCCCTTAGTGATGATCTTCCTATTATGTGCGGTTATCGTGATACCAGCCATTTCCAGATTTTGAGATGCCACAAATGGGACATCATTTGAGACAGCAGGGGACACAAAAAGGACAACAGAGAGAACATCTGCCAGTGTGTAATTTAAGGTGGAACTTCTACTCTTTGCTTTCAATTTTAAGAGCAATTTTAAAAGTTGGAGAAGGAAAAAATGAAAAGAGGAAGGTGGAAAGAATGAGATAAGTTGCAAACGAGCTTCCAGGAACAATGTGATTACGTGATACTCATCTTACACCTCTCTGGGATCAAGATAAGCATTTGTACTGTATTGATTCTTACATCTTAATTTCACTACTTGTGGTAGAGGACATTTGAACCAGCAGGAAGTAAAACCACATTGATGCAATGCTCCATTCTACAGCAGTCTCACAAACGATATAATCATACAGCTTAAAACCACATTTAACAGGTGGATTTGCTTGTTCTAGTTTAATTATTGCAAACTGGGATGAAATAAAACTGCATTTTCTAGCCTATTTTAATTGTTCAAGCTTGATTTTGTACATTTCAGGCAGACTTCCATTTGTGCCAGTTTTGAAAATATGATTGTCAAAATGTGAATATTTGATGTTTACGGTGTTAGGATATTTAGGAGTTAAAATTTAACAGTTCAGGAATTCTTAAAAGCTACTCAACCTGGTAAATAGACCATACTGACATTCTGTAATTATGTTTTTGGTGATGTGGTTTCAAATGATTACTTATTGATTATTACAGGCTTATAGTATATGTATATGTATATATAGTATATGTAGTTTGTATAAATAACTGCAGCTATACAAAATGGTTGTGGTAAAAGAATGATGTAAGACCTTGCTAATGAATGCTAATAAAGAGAATCTGAAGATCATTTTCATTTTTTCTCCATAAGATGACAGATGGCCCAAGCTCCACATTAGACTTCCAAATGTCATTTAAGAAAACACAAAAGAGACCATGTTTCATCAGCACATCTGTGCCTTTTCCTGTTCATCTCATTGCAAGTCTTTATGGCACAAAATACAGATCATGTGTTTATCTGTTGGAGATAAATCAGCAGTTTCCGCCTCGTTTTTTTTTTACAAACACATCAGCTTATGATGTGGGGCATTCACAACCTGGTTGAGTTCTGCATGTATTTTGTTGATTCATTTTTTTATTTTCCACATTTCTTGGCCATTTTCTCTGTATTTGTGTTATTTATCTTCTGCTTTAATCTCAAATCTACAAACGTTGACTCATAGATCAAGAGACTTTTCATTACTATTCAGATCATACACCATACACAGCTCCGAACAAAGTTTTGGGCACTAGTTAAAAAAAACACTTTCATAATAATAAAAGAAGAAACATAGAAGAACATCCTTCATCATCCTTCAACTGATCATTTTTTTATGCCATGTTTTCAGCTAACAACTTTTTGAAATCACCTTGTTAGTGCTAAAATATTATTTTGTACATCGAAGTGTGTTATTTTGGGTGTATATTATAGACTGAACTAAATTAATTTGAACAACATTTGTCTTAGTGACAGGCTGCTGATAGCAAGGTGCCTAATAATCCAACTGAAATGTGTTTCTTTGGTAAGTTGTCTGTTAGGATATGTGTCGACACAACGTTGGTTCAGCTCTTGATTTTTGTTGCTGTTTTACATTTGAATAAATCAAATGTCAGAATTAAGGTAACAAATGAAACAGCTTTGAAAGACCTTCAGAAAGCTTGAAGAAGTCTTCATCAAGGCCAGGATTGCAAGAAAATCTGTCTCCTTGGAAGCAAATATAAAGAAATAACTCAAATCATTTTCACAAAACTGCATATAAAATATTGCACTTTTTTACCGTTTGTCCTAATGATGCCAAAAGAGAAAACAAAAACAAATCATAAAAATCTTGATATAAGCTGGAGGCAGTTTTTAATTAGATTAAACTTTAAAATGAGAATAAATCTATAAAAAAGAACATCCACCTCCAAACTTACACTAAAACTTAAGTCAACATAAAGTCTCTTTATTTTAAAGTTCAATTACAAAGCAGAACACAAGCTTTTTTTTTTTTATTTCCTAAATAAAACTAATCTGACAACATGAAATAGACTCTGATATCATGAGGATAATGGCTTGCTGTAATTACTCTCTTATCACTGTGCCATGGATATGAGTGATTTTCCAAAATCAATATGATTATGGTGATGAAAACACTTTGTGCCTGGAGCAAAGAGAATGGATGTGTAAAGGATATATTTCTCCTATTTTTTACACTGCTGTGAAACACACACTATCACAGAAGGTCAATAGAAAATTCATGATACTTTAAATTGTGTTCCAGCTGCAAGAGTAACACAAAAGTCCATGCATCACATCCTGCTAGAAAAACATGCCCTGAGGCAGCAAAACGTATTAACTCGTAAGAGATCCCAAATAAAGAATGATAACCCACTTAATGGTCCACACTTTTCTGAGTGTGTGAGCGGAGGCTGCAGTCTGAGAAAACCTGTTAGAAACAGGCTTTGTCTCGTTGATGACAGTTATATTGTTTACTGCCAGGCAAAACCGATTACTAAAAAGTTAATGTCATGTTCATGTCTAAGTAGTGAGGTTTAATAACGTGGAACCGTGTCCGGCGGAGCTGAGGCTGCTCAGGGTTGCCCTTTATTTTTCACTTTAGTTCTGTTTTTTTTTTTTCCTTGCACAGTGAGATTGATTGTTGTTTGAATTCTGTGCAGCTGACCTTTATCTGAAAGTTCAGAAATCTTAAACTGGGTCTCTGTTAGGGTTTTGTGATTCGGGGCGTTTAAAGCCTCCTGTTCAAATAAAGTAATTACATCCGAATACTCACCTGCTTCTTCAGTTGATTCATAGCCTGATAAACAGTACCTACAAGTATTGATAGATATCAGAAAGGTACACCTTTAAGAACAAAAAATATTCTAATTATAAAAAAAGTTACCCAGAATTATTGTTCTTTTGTTGTAGATTAGTCTTATCTGGTAATTATTGTGGAATAAATTACAAAATGACACATAAATCAGTTTCTCATTCTTTTCTCATTTGTTACTTAGTTGTTTTAATTCTATATGCGTCTTAATGAAAAAAAGTTTCTAGTATTTGTAGTTTTCTCACTTGGAAAGTTTGCAGCAGTGATACAATGTTTCCCTCGTGAAATCAGATGGAAGTGAAGTTATTGATTGGCTCAACATGCAAGCAGATGACTTAAATAAGGATTTATGAACAAACAGAGATTTTAAGTGACTCACAAGTAAATGCTTCATGCTTGAATTACCAACATATATTATTAATCATGGATAAAACCTCAGTGTACAGCTGGTATCACATCCTGTTCTTCCCATCTGTCAGACTTCACTTTATGAATGCATTCATCTTATTAGCAGTTGAGCTTTTCCCTCATTTATGAAAGGCCACTGCTGTAAAAACACAGCTTTAATTAGGATTCGGCTTTTCTCCTTAAATTGCAAATGTGACAGTGTTCACAGTCTGGTCCCAGGAAAATAAAAATGAAAAGAGAAAAATTCAAACAGAGCGAAAACACAAAAAGAACATATGCTGACATGTTTGTTCTTATGAATAATGTTCAATTTGATTTTCAAATTTATTTGAGTGTGTATTTTTGGGCAGGTGATCTATTGGGACTTTTTCTTTTAGATTTTCACAGAATCCTTTTTTTAATGCGATTTATTAACAAGTCTTCACCGTATATCAATTGTTTTATGAGACCATAATTTTTTTAAGAGAACCAAAAAGGTACATTTTTTATGTCTCCCATGTGTTTTTTTTTGTCACTTTCAAAACTGCATCATTAGGAGTAACAGTTTTTCTAATGAAAAACAGCAGACATTTGAGACAAATTTAAGTTTGAGTTTGTTGCATCTTACATCACCTTGGCAACAGGAAATCACAGCTGATGGACTTTTAATATTAAGCTTGTCTCTCTTTTATTTTAACACACATGGATAACTTTTTAAAGACTTTCAGCAGGTAGCAGTTTTAGCAATCCAGACATTTCTTCAGAAACTAGAAATACTTTTCTTTTGTACTAATACTGGCCCTGAGACCGACCTTAAGATATGTGGTCTGCAGGCTTTATGTGAATGTAGCTTTTATTTTTTTGTTTGCTTGGTGGAATACTTTGAAAGAATCCCACCAGGTTCTATCCTCTGTTGGTCATGATAAAGATCAAATGATGTTTCCAAGTCCTTAAGTTCACCCACTATGTTAATAATCTCAGTTTCTATGAATGATTTGGTTATAAAACATTCTTCCTTCATGAATAAAGTCCATTTGTGAGCAATAAACAGAGCATTACTGTCACTTTTCTCTCTGGTCTCAAGCCCTTTTCCTACTGAATATGATTTATTTTAGACTGATGTAAAAATGGCTGCTGGCACTGATAGATTTATATTCTTCTGAAAAGATGTCATAAACAGAAGACACACAATTGTTTCAGATCTGTAAGGATGATGGGAAAACCAGTTGAAATGTCTTCAAAGTGCTCACCAAAAGACAAGAGCTGATCTTGGTGATAGTGGAGATCTCCGTCTTCTAAATCCAAACAATCCTTTAAATCTCATCCACCTTCTGCTGCCACAAAGACGTGTCCGTCATGTCTGCTTGGCTCTGGCTTTGAGAAATCCTTTGTCAACTGTCCGTTGGGCAGTTCATCATTAGTCTGCAGCGGCAGCTTTGGGGGAAAATCAAAAGTGTCCCCGTATGTTTCTGTAGATTTATAGAGAACGTGTAAAATGCTGCCATACTGTGGGAGATTGGGCTGAGAAATGGAGGGGGGTTGAAACATTCTGGGAAAGATGAAACTGTTATTGAAAACTGCTGATGTTGGGCTGTTTCAGAGAAGGTTCAGGAGAAGAAAAATGTGTCAAGAGCATGTGGGGAATGATTAGTTACCCCTGAATGTGGACTGCATGCCTTGTGGGACCAGTTGCAGTGGATAACTGTGTCACAAGAATGACCTACAGTACATAAGTTCTGAAATGGTAATGCTTCCTAAGAACACCACTGTTTCAGGCCTGCTACATTACAGACTTAGCAAGACAAAATATCCACTCTGGTGTGAAAGCTGTAATACTCATTAAATATCTCTAAGACTTTTATGTCCTGTGAGGCTGTTTGGGTATATTTTAGTCTCAGATTTGTAGCTCCGCTTTGTTAAAGCTTTGATCAGTCTCCATGTTTAGGTCTCCCTGAAACAATGGTGCAGTTAGTGAGGGACTCCTTTGCAAAAACAATGAAAAACAGACACAATGACCATTAGCAAGCATGCATAACTAATAGACTTTATAGCTGTTTGAGTGGCGTAAATCATATTTTAGGTGAGTAAGTATGCTAGCATTTTAGGTTAAATATTGAATTTGACACCTAAATGGATGTTAGTGAGACAAATGAAGGTATTGCCAGAGTTTGATGCAGGTCAGAAACCTGGCAGCTGAGTTTTAGACATAATGGAGCCTTGTCAGAGCTCTAATAGGTACCCCAAACAGGACTCCATTGCAGCTGTGATAAATTTAATGTGTGACTAAAAGGAAAGAGTGGAATCCATGAGGACAGAGGTTGTTAACCTTGAAAAGTGGGAGGATGCACCCTACATCCAGATGAGGATCTCTAACTTCCAAAGTAGCAGGTTTATGGCCAAAGCTCCAAAAGCATTACTATATATTTGTTTTATTTGTTTTTATTATCTGTACTTATTGTAGTTATATTCCTTTGAAGCACACTGAGTTTATGCTCACCATATGAATGTACACATAAACCTGACTTGAAAACAAAGATCAGTTTTACTGCTGTTGCATAAGTAGCAATAAAATATTAATAAAATGAGCAATAAAAATCAAAAAGGCAAACAAAACATAAAATCAAGCAGCACAGATAAGACCACTGATCTAAACATAAACCCTTTCTCTGGTGTCTACATTTAGCATCCAGACTGGGAACTGGTTCCACCTCAGCCTCAGGTTTAAACTAGAATTTCTGAAGATCATAAGGAAATCAGTGAATGAATCAGACTGTGTCTCTGAAGCAATAATTTTCTCAAAAACAAGAAGTCATTTAAATTAAAAACAAAACAAAAAAGAGAGAAAAAAGTGACACCCCCCACCTACTGCTAGGACTGTGTTCTGAACAAATGAAAATAGTAATTTGATTATGACTAATACATATAAAAAGAAGACACAAAATAAATAATATCTTAATTATAAGTGTAGATAAATAGCTACTGAAGTGAATGAAAAACAATACAAAAAACAGACTAGAAGCACACAAAGATAAAAAAAAAGTAAAACTGGATGAATAAACTTATACTTTGAGAACAAAGCCTTTATGTGAACTTGGGCAACAATTTTGCACAGTTGTGACATTTTAGATCATTGTGGTAAACAGCACACAGCACATGGACTCTTTGTCACAGTTTATCAGACCTTGTCCCATGGGTGGATTGTCTCCTTTCTGTGTTCTTGGCATGAGATGCCTGCCTTGCTGACAAAAATAACTTATTGCCTGTTCCACTGTAGGAGCTTATTTCCACTCTGAAATGAAAATGTTGAGTCCCCACAGCCATGTCACCTCTGGATGTAAAACACAAAGGCCCTGTCCTGGATATTTGTCCTAATCAGAACACACTCAGACATCAGGGGCAAAGTTAGGATGTTAAAACATCGGGGCCTTAGCCCAAACCAGAAACCTCTGAGTTTTTATACAACAACTGACTCATTTTTATGTTGCAGAAATGTAAAACAAATGTAATGTATGGGAGCAGAGATGTGGCTTTCACTTGAAATAAAACAGATTAATTATTTGAGTTTATGAATATTTTTCTGATGTTGTGAAGTGAAAATGAAGACCTGAGTGTTTGGACCTATAGAAAGGTTCCAGACAGGGGAAAAGCAGTACAAAACTTAAATGCAATGCAGTACAGAAAATCCTACGGTTTGCAGAAGGACTAACTAAATGTAAACTAAAGAGGAAAAGTAACGCTTCACAAACCACAAGAGAACAAAAACAACAAGTAATAAGCAAAGGAAACCAGGCAGAAAATATACTACAACACTGATGAGAAATAGAGATGAGTTGAGAAGCATTTATTAAAAGCCATGTGTAAAACTCCACAACCAATAATGAGATACTAGGACTGTCAGAAATGATAAGCTCTAATCATAAAGTTGAAGTTTAGGGAAATAAAGCTCAAAAAAACTGGAGAACAAAACCAAGTTTAGTAAACAAAAATGTCAAAATAAATGTAAGACCAAAACTCACAGACCATGACCATTTTTGATTTCTGAAATAAAACACAGAGAAATAACTAGCACATTTATATTGATGGTACTTCTATGTTTCTAATCCTTAGTTTTTTATTTTTCTAAATTAACTTGTTCATGGCTTAGAGTAGATTTTAGAAATAGCTCCGTATTCTAACCCATCATTTTCTTCCCCTGATCAGACCTTCAAGTTCAATTAGTTTCTTTTCGATCCAGCTTCATTTCGTTTAATAGAAAGTTGAAACAGTGATTTTCTCAGTCGGATTAAATACACAAAGAACAAAACAAAGACAAAAGAAGATGATAATTACACAAAACACACTGCAAACACAGTGCTAAAATCAATGTCTGAGCTGAACAGTCTTAAAAATATTTACAAGCATGGATGGAATAAACTGCATGTCATATGGTGTCCCATCTGTCATCAACTCCTCTGCTTTTCCTGTTCTCTTGTCTCCAGTTTTGCTTGAAAATGAAAATTAGAATCTAATTAGAGTTCTCATTTTTGGCCTGATAATAAACCTTGGAAACAGGATATATATCAATGTGTACCTTTTTTAATAATGATGTTGGCTTATGCGTATCTTAATATTGTGGTTTAACTACTATTCATTGCAATAAGTTTATCCTTTTTTTTGCTTTTCCTGACAGTAAAAGTTTGTGAATTTCTCAGTTTTAAGATCTGAGCAATCATCATACATGGCCATAACCAATTGCAAAAAAAAAAAAAAAAGAAGTATTGGTGATACATTTTGGAGTAGTATTTTGTTAATGTGCTGCCAATGGTTTCTGAATATTTTAGAAACAATATTACAGGTCGATTAAAATTGATCCTCATCATCAACTTGAGCTTAAAGACAAAGCAGTAGTGCTCTACCCCTGCAGCAAGATTTTTTTTTCAATCTTCCCGAGCCTAATTTGCATCTTATTGCCCAATGAAATGAAAAAATATATCTATGACTGGATATCACTGTGCGAAATATGCATTATGCCTGGTATTAGTTCAATGTCAATTTGTCTGAAATACAAATAAACCAAAGCCCAGACTGAGGTTTGAGCAAACATACATTATCTTGCAATTATTTTTGAAGGCTTAATGTATAAATGGAATAAATTTGTTTTCATTATGTCTTTTGTGTTGAGATCTGAATAGTTCATTCAAGGTGATGCACAACATTGTGGCTTTAAAAAAAGAGGTCAAAATAATTTTCTTCAAGCAACCTTCCATGAACACAGCAAACACAAACCAACCTTAGGGGCTTAACACTTTATTCAGTACAAAAGAGGCTCTAAGGTTGCTCAAAAAGCCTCTGTCACGTCTAATCACTGCCGTTTTCTGCAGGCAGTGTGAGGTTTTTATGCATAGTCGGTTCAGATGATCATCCTGCCCATTGTTGCTGTCGGTGGCGCTGAAATGACAGCATTATTATTGTCCCTTTGCACACGAGGGTGACATGGCCCCATTCCTATCCGGCCTGATGTGATAGGAGCTTTAAGAGGAGACTGCTGAGGCAGTGATGATTGCTCTAATCTTCTCTCTGGTTCAAGAAACAGTTAGAATTCACGGTTTCCTCTCTATGCATACTGTAAATGTACTTTCACCTGGGGAAAAAATACAGAAGCTTGAACTCTACTGACGGAAAATCAAAGATAAACACATTACTGTGGCATGTTTCATTAACAGAACACCTACAGACATACGTCACAGAAATGGTCCTTTATTAAATTCACAGAATTTGTTTTTGCAGGATGTAATTATCTGAAAATACCATGTATATTTGTGATTTTTTTTTGTTAAAGCTAGTAGAAATCTGATTATTTATAATATAATAATTACAATTTATAATATTTGTTATTATTTCATTGTCCTTCAGGCAGTTTATTAAACAATTTGTCCACGATCAAAATATTTGCTAAAAGTGTATTATATTTTAATTTAAGACAAAATAATGCTTGTAATTGTTGTAAAAGGTCAAATTTTGTCTATTAAATGCAAAATGTATGATGATACATGTTACATTCATGATTTGTAACTATCAGATTTTCTTGACATCATTAATAAGCTGTGACCACAAGACAAGGCAAACTTAAGCATTTCAATATCCATCCACACATCTGTTTATCTAAGATCAGTTTGTGAAGACAGAAACCCAAACACTCCTCTCCTCAGTGACACTCTCCAGCTCGTCCTGGTGGACCTCAAGGTGTTCCCAGGCCTCAAGGAATATAAAGTCCCTCAAACAAGTTCTGGGTCTGATCCAAACTCTTTTCTTAGCAGAACGTGCCATAAAAACGTACAATAGAAGGTGACCAGGAAGCATCCTAATCAGTTGCTAGAAACATCTCAGCTAATTTATTTTAATGAGGAAAAGCTCTATTCTAAGCGTTCCTATTTCAACAACTGAGTTCCTCACCCAGTCCCTGTGACTGAGCTTAGGCACAATCCAAAAGCAGCTCATTTCAGTCTGACCCAAATTCTATGACAATAAATCAGAAGGTTTACCTCCTGGCTCCTCTGCTTCTTCACCACCACAGATCAGAGCAGCCATTGATAGTGCTGATGCAACCCCGTTCCTTCTGCCTATCTCTTGTTTCATCCTACCAACAGTCATGAATAAGACACAAAGACATTTCAACTCTTCTGGTTTGAGTCTTATGTCACAATACATTGCAATTGTCACTTTTACTAAGAGGCTTTCATAGTTTCTATTTGGAGTAATGTTTTATATGATAAAATAGCAAAATGGTTATGTAAAACAATTGCAAGTAGGAAAATTACTTCAAAAATAAAGGCTCATTCTAGAATCACACAGTAACTGAGGATGATGCATTGATTCTTAATGTTTATGCTTTGATGTTAATGAGTATCCAGCCCCCTCAGTCCAAAGCGATGAGCATCTTTCCTCTTACATCTCTGGGTTTTTGCTTTATGATTGTAGTTTCAGTTGTTAATGAGATCTATTGGCTATGCTCTGTTAGCTATGAACCTGTTGCTTTTATCGGCTGGCAGACATCTGTGGTGCCACCCACACACAACTGGAGGAATCTAAGATCTTCATTAAATTGAGGAGAGGGCTTCAGTTTCTTACATCACTGCACCTCATTGCCACCTCCTCTTCGCTCATCACTGGCAACAGGTTTGTGTGAATACATCCATAAAATTGGATTCCTGGCCTGCAGGGAAGGACAAGTGGGAAAGGGCTGTTTGAACCGGGAAAGGGGGATGATGTGCACTTTGGAGTTGATGGGAAAACCGTCCCTGTCTTTACAGCATGGCTATTTCATCTGCTTAGTCCCCAATTTCCACAGTCCAAACCACTGATGTGTTTCAGAGACAGTCAATTTGGGGGATGGCTGATCACAGTTAAATCACTGAGAGAGCTGCCCAGCTTGTAGCGGTAAATTCTTCTACCAGTAATGTGTTCACAAACTAAGAAAACAATTATTTGTACAGCAGTGTATTAAGATTCTGTTACTTTCTTCTGCTTGTGTGCTCTTCCAACTTTTTAACTAGTTTTGTTATCATTTGGCAGCCGCGCTGTTTTCTTTCCTCTCATGCTTTCCAACCTGCAGCTGATTGGAAATGAGGCCAGAGCATTAAGGCAGCATGAAAGTTCATCCAAGACAGACTAATTCTCAAAGCATAGCTTCCCATGCCAGTATCACACACTCCTCAGATTGGTAACCATATTCCAGTCATATTATTCACCTCATACATCCTGAACCAATGAGGTCCATGCAGTCCATTAGGTTCCAATTAAAATGGATCTTAAAATGGTTTGAATGCTTATTTACGACAGCTTTGGCAGAGGGCCATGAAATTGCCATCCCTGTGTGTACAATAAGACTCACTGCAGGAGTCAATTGGCCTCATATTTCGACCTAAACATTCATCAAAGCATCTATTTCTTGAAGTTTTTGTTCCTAATGAAAGAATGAATAGATGTAAATCTCTTGGTCATCTGTGAAATCAGTTATTTCCATAGATACTAGATTCAGAAATCTGGATTTTAAGGTCCAGTGCTTTGAATCAGAAATTTTATAAATATTGACTGTTTAATAAAAAGACATATAAAGAAATAACTAATTCGTTTGCTGCTAGCAACATTACATTTTTCAACATTGAAGAAGTATAAATATAAGGAAATATTTAGTTTTTTTCTTGATTAGCTGAATACTGACAGTCAATGTGTTTTATTCTGTCAGAAATCTGCTGGTAGCTCTGAGATACAGCAAATGTGTAATAGATGCAAAGTGACACAGAGGCTGTGAATATAGCCCTAACACAATACGGTCACCAAAAATGAGAACGAAAGATGGTGTCTTCTTTACAGGGTAGATAAGATGCTAATAGAGGCACACCTCTTTCTGTCTTAATAGATCAGTTCAAGGTCAGGTTGAGGTTTGCCATCAGCCTTAAACACCCATCCTGCTTCAAAGTGGGGCCGTTAATTCAAATGATATCCTTTTTACCTCCCCCAAAATTGTTTAAAACAGTCTGGATGTTTGAAAATTGTTATTTTAATTTTAATATTCAAACATGTGTGCCTGCATTCTTTCTTATGTTAAAATAAAATGCAATTATTGAAATGT
Source organism: Kryptolebias marmoratus (assembly GCF_001649575.2). Classification (NCBI taxonomy): domain Eukaryota; kingdom Metazoa; phylum Chordata; class Actinopteri; order Cyprinodontiformes; family Rivulidae; genus Kryptolebias; species Kryptolebias marmoratus. Next base: position 18,250,133 of record NC_051439.1, read on the forward strand.
CAGATAAGTCCTTTAATGTTTTGTCCATCTGCCATTTACTACTTTTAAAAGAGGAGGTATAACAATGCTGCATTATTGATTGTACACATTCTGGCGTGTTTTTAGCACTCCTCTTGTCACTACAAACCCTCAGGTCATTATTCTGTGGTATATTTATGTCAGTGATACAACCAGAACATCTTGTGGGATTTACAGACACTATCTAGCTGAAAACAGTTGGTGACGCAACCCCTTTGCATTGAAAGAAACTACCTTAACAACCTTCAACCGGGTCCTGAAAAGTGCCCTGTGCTACGAGACTGTAAGGAAGGTCATAACAATCTTCAAGGCAAAATATTTTCGGTTTGTAGCAATTGTGATCTGGACAGGAAACTCAAGAAGTAAGAGGAAACAAATACTGAGCCACAACTTACAACAAACACGTTCAGGTACATGTTCACACTGACAATGACATTTGTACTGAAATAATGAAAAAAAAAACAATAAATCAAAAGACTCTGTTTGTGGTGACAAATCCACAGAGAGTTATCGCCCAACACTGCTGTTTTCCTCAACTCTCTGGATCATTTCCACTTCTTTCAGTCCATTGATTTGGTTTAACAGCGCACAACTTTTCTTTTCCTTTTCTGTGGCTGAGGCCTCCTCTGTTTGATTACATAATCTTTTGTTTACCCTCCACACTCTCCAGACAGCAGATTTCGTTGGTAATGTGGTATCAGTAATATCAACAGTGTTAAAGGAAGCATTGCACAGAACAGTAGAAGTTATCAGTGGTTTTTTTTTCTTGCTAAACCACTGAATTCTCATGAAACTTGAGATGTCAGGAAATCTCAAGGTTTAAGCTATCAGCTTGTGGCCAGAAAATAAAAGTTTTATCTGAGTATATTGCGCATGTAGCTTTGAATGAATTTAATGTGTAACAGCAGTCACTAATAGTAGCTTCTGTGCAGTTCCTCGGGGTTCTGTTTAGTTTATTTGATTGGATGGTCAACCATCAAAAACAAAAAAAGTAGATAATTGATTTCATGACTGAAAGAGTGTCAGCAAATTAGAGTTCACTAAAAAATATGGCGACTAAGCATAAAAAGTGAAGGAAAATTTTAATTATTTTTTTCCTTTAAAATGGAAATAAGTTTGTTGTTGAGACCTAATATGAACTGGTTTTACAACTATGTCTGATTTATACGAAAGAAGACATTAGTAAAAATATTAAAAAGAGATCAATCAACACTAAGCTGTAATGTGGGTCTGCAGCAATCAAACTACAGATAACAAAAATTGTAACAGAAAAATGCATTCGGTACCTTTGTTTAGTCTTTATCATATTGTATCTTTTATTTGCAATTTTTTAAAATATATTTATATATACAATGCAAAATATGAGAGCATTCAAAGTGTGGGATTTTCTTAAAGAAAAAAGCCTCAAAACTTTATCTTGTTTTCATAGACTGCCCACCTGTGCAGCCCACATGCTGACCTCCTGTTAATTGATATTATGAGAATCTACAAATATTGCTTTGAAGATGCAGCTGCAAAGAACTGTGGAGGAGGATATATATATATATATATATTGTTTTTTTTTTTTTTTTTTTACAAGCAATAAATGAGTGTTTCCTTAAATACTGAAGCTTCTTTTTACATTTTTGGTAATTCAAGCAGCTTTTTTAATGACTGCTGCTTTGATATTTAAATTGTTACAGGTCATTTTACTCTTAGTAAACCTTTCTAAGAGAAAAAAAAAAACTGTTTGACTGGACTTTTTTGTCTTACTCATTATCACCTATACTGCATATGCTCATTTATTTTATTTTTTTTTGTCCTCTTTTGTGATGTTTTGTTTGTGTTTTCCAAGACCAGCTGACAGTCAATACTATTTATTAATCAAGTTATTCAAGATTTTTGCTCCTAATTCAGCTCCTCTGATTGTTCCTGTGTTTGAGTCGTCTACTTTAGGACACCAAGTCAATAAGCAACAATTAACCAAAGATAATATAAGCAGGCTTTTGTCTACCACATTTTAAAATAAATATGCCTCAGTCTGGGGTAGTGAAGCTTTCACCTCCTTCATACTGATGCCATGGATGAATGAATCATGGGTTTATTTACAGCAAAAGAATATCAGTAGCCTTCATCAATGAGCGTCCTCAATGACTGCTCACAGACTGGAGAGTTATCTGCCTTTGCTGGATAGAAAATACCCTGAAAAAAGCTTTGAAGCTTTTCTTTTTAAGAAGCAAAGGACAGAAACATTAAAAGAATAGAAACAATTGACAAGTCCATTTTAGAGGAGAGTGATTTCACTTTGTAAGAGAGTCTACTTTCTCAGTGCCTTGGTCTTGTTTCGCTAATGGATAGACGAGTGCAGTGTTAGATCAGAAAAGATAACAAAGCAACAGATACAAAGGATTTGTATTACACTAAAAGTTGACTGACCCATGAGGCTGCATCCATATTCCTGAAAGAAAAGGTCAGATGATGCACCTGTTCTTGCATCCTGAAAGCAGTTGTCTCTAAGGTTTTCCATAAACACGTGTTATTTATTCAGCAGGTCTTAATTAAAGATGCCCGACTCAGTGTACCGTGTTAGCAGTGATTTCTCGAAGGAGGTGGCAGTGTAATTCACATTAATTCATTGTGCAGTAAATAATTCTCAGGTGCGCATTGTTGTTTGTCGCCAAAATAAGACCCATCTGCTCTATTTTTTAAAAAAATTGGACTAAAAAGACATCTTTCTGATAATAAACGATCAAATTTAACACTTTTTGACAGATGATTTTCAGGTTTTTGTGCAAATAGGGTTTATATGACAGCAGAAAGTTTGCAAAGGAAACCTTGAGGTAACCACCCTGAGATCTCAGGTTTCTTCTAACTTTTCTTCAAAGCTGTGGAGTGTTTTCTGTCTTTTTGCCTCTGTGTTTTCTTCAGGTTTTGTGTGCTGTAGAAGTCAAGCATTTGGAAAGGTGACATTTGGAAAGGAACATGTTGTGCCACTAAAAAACTAAAGCAACTTAGTTTATTGACAGCAATGTTTGTGTCACTGTGCATCAACAGAATTTAGGAACATTTCCAGGTTATATGTTTTTTTTTCTGACTTGGGATTGTATACAGAATAAGAAATTAGAACTAAAGAGTAACAAGTCCACATTGTTTAAAAATAAGTTCTGCTGCAGAACTTTTCTAGCTGGAGAGTTATGGTGAGATTTGTAAAAAGGTCAGGGCTTTCTGATATTTGCAGAGAGCAGACTTCAATATTCCTGCCAATCAGTTGGCATGTCTGTGCCAGCGAGTCTGTGCTGTTCTGGCTTTCAGTATCCAGCCAGCCATGAAGAAATGATGAGGTCCCTGCGTGCCATGGCTGCAGTTGCAACCAATAAATCTTCCCTGGTGAGAGTCAGGGGCTGGGATGTACTAATTGCTTTATTGATTTGGAGTTTTGCTTCAGGACAGCACCTGATAAACACATCAGACAGACAGGGAAGAAAGCATATGAGCCTGCAGAGCTTTAGTGCCCATCTTTTCTAAAGTTAGAAAAAAACAAGCTTTGGAACAGTGATTGGCTTTGTGTGGAGGCTTTTTTGTTGCTTAAACACACATTAGTGTTCATATATTTCCCAAAGAGAAAACATCCTGTCAGTGTATCTGTTGATGTGTTTCTTCAGGTGATGCAGGAAGTAGGTCCAGAATAGGATGGCAGCTGTAAATAATATGACAGGGATGTTTGTCTCGCACGTCTCATTCTGCTTGTTTGTTGTTAACAATGGTGCAAAGATTTAATTAAGACACAACCCTGGTATCATTTGTCTGCCCCTGTGTAGTTATGCATCACTGGTTGTGATAAAACTAAGGTGGAACTGGAAAAACACAGTGACCTGTCAACTACAGCCTTTAACTTAATTACAATAAATAATACAGTTAGTTTAAAATGACAGCCTAAATTGTTAGATAACAATTACTTGATAGCAAGACTACCACAAAAATACATTTGATGAGAAAAAAATTGTCAAATAAATATAAGAATTAATATTGGTACTGAGTCTAGGCAAAACCAGTCATTTCTAACTTTGTGGGTTAATCATGTTTTTAGGACTGTTTTTGTCCTTTGTGAAAACTTTTTTTTTAAATGATAAAAAACTAATTGAAAAAGTTTAGATTTTAAAATCAGTGAAATTTAAACATAGGAACTCTAAAGCTTTTTCTTTTTTTTTTTGTCTGTGTCCAGGCTTCCAGCTACAAGGGTAGCACTTTTCCCTGGGCAACAGATTGACATGTGAGGTCTTTAGTTGCTAGGAGACTAACTGGAGCCCTGCAGCTTTATGAACATTGACACAAGACACTTTATCCCCCTTTTCAACAAGTCCATCTACAGTTAGTCATGCGGGGTTAGTGAGTGAAGCTGCTGGTACCTGTTACAACATTTGGGACCACCACAACCAGTCAGGATCAAAGAGCTGGAGTGTACTGGGACAGAAAGCATATTATCCTCCCCTGATCCAACTGACTGATATGGAGGAGTCCTCTTATACTTGTATCTCTTTTTGAGGCTTTTCTCTTTACACTGCAGTTAAAATCAAGGGTATATTTGAATATTGTTTATGGTGCCTGGTCTGTGTTCCTCTTTATGACAAAGGTAACAAATGAAAGAGAACCTGTTATGGCTTTAAAGAAGTTAATAAATTCAGTTCATGAGCAGATCTGGGGTCTCTGCTAAGATCTGATTGACTGTTGAAGTCTCCCTATAAAATTTTATTGGCTTTACTGTTTCCTCCAGTGATACTGAATAAACTGAAACAAAGCATTCAGTAAGTTTGTTTGTCATTTTGCAATACACAAATATTATTTATTTTTTTAAAATACAGGGCGGCTTAATTAACACAAGTGCTTATGTCCATCATGTGAATGTCTCAGGTTGATTTTCATTAGGTTCCTGACAGATAATTAACAAACTAGTATATAAATTAAGTGACTAAAATGCAAAAAGATAAAATTACATGAATTTAAATACACTATGTAAAAAAAATATTTGGTAAAATAACATTTCATTATATTATGATGGCAAATCTGGTTTGTTTAGAAGCAAAGTTTTGTGTATCTTATGACTTGAATAATCACTTGCTCTGATTATAAACTGTTGTGTGACAGAAATATTACCTTTAATAATTTTGCTTGTACTTAAAGGTATATAATTTGAAGAGCTGCTGTTAGTTCCTCATTGGAAATTTTAAAGGGCTGAGACAAGGAGATAATACAGCAGCCTCCAACCATCATAGTGTAGAAATGATGAACTGTCTTAGTAAGCTTTTGCTCTAAGCTGTGGAGATTTCTTCTGTGTGCATTGAGTCAATTTCCAAATGCTTAAATAAATCCTGCAGAGAGATGGCTCTTTATTCCACCTGCCAGTTTCAGATGCTGAAGCTGGCTGACGATGATCCAACTGGTGGCCATTCTGGAAAGAGAATGATTATTGCAATGAAAAAGACCTGTTGAAACCAATCCAAGAAAACTTCAAATCTAAGACAGCAGCCAGACTCAACCAAAGTAGAATTAAAGCAATAAAATCAAACTGTGCAGACATTAAACGCAGCAGATTTAATTCATTAAACTTAAACTTGTTTCAAACAACAACACTTCCAGATACCCTGTTTTTCCTAAAAAATGTACAATCCATTTTACATCATTTTCATCTCTGGATGAATGTTTAACATATATACCTTGTTACACTGCTCACTTTCTGCAAGTCACACCAACAGCATAATAATATCAAAACTTTTAGACCCCAATGCAGTTCCATCTAAATAAGTGCTAAATGGCTTATTTTTAAATGTATATATGATTAACAGTAAAAAAAAATACAGCCATTTTTCACAACTTTGCAGCTTTATCTTTCCAAGTTTTAACAGGTTTTCATATTTTCACCTGCCAAAGCTATTCCTGCGTCTATCTCTATGTAACGTTTTGACAGAAAATTAATAAAACCCTATATATTGCTGCCAGCACCTGTGCGATAACTCATTAGAAGTGAACTGACATTTAAATAAAACAGCATAACTTTTTTTTTTTTTTTTGCAGGGCTTCCAAGAATTATAAGTTTAAAACTCTGACCTTTAGATAAACTACAAGATTTTAGAGACAAAAATGTTTCAGACATAGACCAGTCTAATTTAAATGTATGGAAGCCCATTTCTGTCACTGATGAAAAACAATAATTATTTACATATCTCATTATGAAATTCTAAGCCATAATTAAAAGACAAATGTTAAGTCACAGATTTAAAAAAAATATCTGATAAATAAGAAATGCTGAGTCATATTTTTGAGAAAGAAAATAAAAGAGGGGGAAAAAAAAATCTGTTTTATGTGAGTTTTTTATGTTTATTTTTCCCTAATTCTTCCTATTGACATTGATCACTCGACACTAATTTCAATGCCATAAAATTTCACAGTTTAAATCCATTCATTGCACCACTTAACTTTGTTATTTTCTTTCAATGTAATAGAAAACCAGTATTTTTGTCTAATTATTTGATTGTTACTTAAAACAGCAACAGCATTAAGGAGTGACTCACAGTGACAAATGACAACTGGCTTAAATTAGTAACTGATTCACTTTTTTAAATAATTGTTTCATTTACTTCACAAAAGAAAAGCAATACAGATTATGACATATAGTTGGAGTACAGTAAAGCCATGTTGTTTACATTGAAAGTGCATTTTGCATTTATAAGATATTTGTCCCAATATGGCTACATGTAAAGTTAAATAAATGGTATGTCCAGCGACTGAGTGGCAAAATTGCAGAATTGCAGCTTTTTTGAGGGCGGGGGGCAATTACCAAATGTTCCCAGATTTTTGAAAAATGACACGAATTTGGTTCCATACAGTGCATTTTTCAGTCTTTTAAGTCTATATATTACAAAAAGGTGAAATGAGATTTGAAATAAATTGGATTTATGGTATATTTCACATTATGCATGTGCAAAAACATAGGATGAATTCTTTACAACCATCCTAGCTTATGAAATTCCCTGCCTCGAGGTAATGAACTAAACCAAAAAATCAAAACACAAACTCAATCTAACTCAATGAGTGGACACATAAACACATCATGTTTGTTCCAAAGTAGCAGATATCCCCTCTGTGCTCTTGCTCTGATCATTTCAGTGAGAAACGATAATGAAACCTGACATGTGGCTGGATGTGTCTTTTGATTCTGATTCAAACCAACTCTCCATGAATATACAAAGAGCTGTAAGACTGCCATCAAAGACAGAGCAGCCAATCACACGCCAGAGTTGTGTTGAATCATCTGTATTGATACAGTATGGGGATGTCATGCCTGTTGCACTTGAAAAGAAGAGGCTCCTATCAGCTTTCAGCAGATTGCAATGAATGTTCTGGTATATGTTACAGCGACAGAGATAAGAAATAACTCCCACAGAAGCTCAGAGCTTCGGTGAGTGACACAATGATTTAACTAAGCCTGAAAAATTCACTCGTCATATTAGATATGCAAACTGGTTTGTCATCATTATTTAGCCAAAGCAGATGGTCATCAGTCTAAGCAGGGTTCTGCATATCAGTGTGCCAGTTGAAATCATTGCCTTCGTAAATGCACATCCATGAGACAGAGGTGCGATGTCAGCATTACGTGCCATATGGAATGAAAAAGCAGAAAAAGTCCCGGAGCTGCAAAGAAGAGAGAAAAATCAGCTCATTAATGGAGTAAATAAAGTCTCAGGTGACAGCTATTAATGCAGTTTTATTACCCTAATAAATCTCACGGGGCTCTTATGCTTTACATGAATACTGCTGGTTATGACTCTAAAATAAATTTACAGACTGGAATGCAAAATTATATAAGCCTGTAAATTTTTCCTAAAAGTGTCTTACTGACTTATACTATTACACATTTTTTATCTGCAGTTTTTTTTTCAAAAATGCAAATAAGCTAGTGTAGGTGATAAAAGTAAACAAAAAAACATACAAAAATATTCTTTTTAAGTCTCAGTGGTACTGTATTCATCTATAAATGAATTAATTATTTAAAGCTTAGGTCTGATGTGTACTACCTATTAACACCTCAAAAAGCATTATTTGACAATCATTTGCTGAAGAAAAGAAACTTCCATCATTATAAAATTTCTTCTTTTTTCCATGGAATCATAAAAGTTCTTCAAAAGCTGCACATCATTTTCCTGGTAACACCTTGGATGGCTCTGATTACATCTTAAATAAAGATATTCAAACACTTTTTTACATTAAGCATGCAGGGATTCATATTTCATTGTTATTACAGTGACTGCAGCTAGTTTGGACTTTCAATTAATGGGTTGAACGTGACATAAATATTGCGGGTGGATTGTTCTTGTCACTATGTTGACTTGATATGTTACTCAACATTCCTCTTTCTGTAAATGCAGATTGACTGGAACACGATCTTCTATGAGGAATCAATGTTCCACCTGCTCAAAATGATAAATTTCTATTAATGCTGTGCAGTGCTGCATCTCCTCTTCAGCCAGAAGGTCGATCAGCCCAGGAAACGGTAGTAGTCTGGGCCTAACAAGCAGCAAATCCATTAATTCACCAGCCACTCTTAGTTTCTCCCAAGGTCTGGATGACATAGCCAGGAAATCAGTCAAGATTTTTACTGCAGGTTTTTAAAATCTTCACTGGAGAAAGTGATCCTGCTAGTTAGTTGGTTAGTTTAAAGCATTATGGCATGGATGGGGGTTAGAGGAGAACATGAATGAACAAGTGTCATTTAAAATTCAAACAGTAAATAAAACAAAAGAGGGAAGACAAGAAAGCAGTACTTGAAAATGCACATGCTATGACAAAAAGATGGATTCTTTACAGCAGTAATTACACACACAGCATGAAGTAAGTAGTTTTTTTGTTGGTTTTTTTTTTTTTACTGAAACCTGGTTCCATAGCAACATCTCTGACTCAGTAATTCAGCCAGATGAGTTCAAATTCTACCATGCAGGGAGAAAATCAAAGAGTTCCTCTGCATAAACTGAGTGTCCTTGTTCCGCAACACATTTCTGAGCTCGACAATGAGAGGATGATGAGAGTAGTGAGAAAGTGTTAGAAACTCAACTATCTCAACCTCAGTCTCAATCACAGCATTACTAACAGCCATAAACCAGTACAGCAGAAGCACTGCGCCTGGAGATGCATGCTGAATTACAGACACGACAGACCAACGTGTTCTTTATTCTCCTAACAGCTGGAACATTGTAGCGCTTTTAGCAAATCAAGAACAAGAAGAATGTGCAACTGCTTCATTTATCAGTTTGCTAATTCCAGAAAAACTCATTTGGACAAAGAATAGCTTTTAATTTTCATGTTCTAAATATACATGCAATATCAAACTTGACAATACTTGAATCTTTTAGATCTGAGCAGGAAAGCAGAAAAGTTAATAGGATTCAGACCCCAAAGAGCAAATTCTATCAAAAATAATGATTATAATTGATTTCAAACTCAACAAAAACATTATTCAAAACTCTTCTAAATACCCTGGGATGAAATGTAAAACACATATATCTAGTCTACTCAAATCAGCAAACCCCTCAGCTGAACATTGAGTGACTAAGCAAACATTTGGCTAACAAGAATCAAAGTTAAGTATGTCTTTTTAAAATCTGTAATTTGCAATTCATTCAAAACTTTTAAAAGAGTCATATTTATTAAGTAAGCTAATTTTATGGTCAAATGTTGCATCTATGTTTATTTTCTAGCAGGTGATTAAACTAAAGCCTGTTTGAAGCAACATAACACCTAAGTTTCTCCTGTAGCCACATTATTGCTTATTTCTTCTAAAAGCGGAATCACTTTTTGAGCATCGTTTGAAAATTAAGATATAAATAACAGCAAAGCAAATATTGTCTGTTTGTAGACAAATAAAAGAAAAATCAAAATAATGGTGTCAGCCGGTGCATCTAAATATGCAAACATTTATAATGCTGGCTGCAAATTTATGCAAAGAAATGTTCAGAATAAGAAGACATTATTTTTTATTTGTGCAGAAATTCTTTATGCATGCATATATTGATGAATCCCAATTGTCTGTGTAAATGACAAGTGCATGCACTGAACTTTAATTAACATTAATCAACATAATGAAATTTTCAAAGATAATGTATAATCCTTTGACAAAAAAGGTGGTTAAATACTGCAAAAGAACTGGGAATATACCCTGAGCTGCCTGGAGAAAAGTAAAACACTCCTGCTGTTATGGCCCCATATAAAATGAATTGAAAGACTTCATGATGCTATTTACTACCATTACATCCTTCCAGAGAACAGTGAAAGTAAAGTAAAACTGCTGGGAAAATGGTGCATTAACGCCAGCACAGAGAGAAAAAAAAAAGGTCTGAGCAGAAGTCTGGAGGCATTTTCTCTCCAATGGCTGCCTCATTAGGGACGTGTCACTTCCTGGCCGTGATCCAAATTAAGACAGTGGCATTACGCTCCATGCTGAAAACAGCTGCTGAGCCGAATGGTGCAGAGGAACAGACCTCACTGGACTGTGAGTTCACTTCATTTATCATTTTCTCCCTGTTTTATTTGGAACTCTTCAGAGTTCAGAGCAAAAATATTGAGTTAATCAGGACACTTGTTTAAATTACATCTAGTTAGTTATCTTGGTGACACACATGAGAACGTACACCACATGGCAACACATCTTGTTTCTTTTCCTTTCACTTACAGTTACAGTAAACAAACAATTTTATGTTTAAATTTTACAATATAATATACATACATGGCAGAAGGAAACTTATCAGTAGATTTAGCATTTCATTCCTAGTGCATCAGCACCCATCAGTGATTAGTGCAAGAAAAACACTGATTTTACTGACGTCTTGTATATAAAACTAAAATAAGTCTTGAGTGACAAACTCAAACATGAAGTCTCATCCTATGTTGTTCACTCCTGTTAAGAACATAGTGTTGCAAAGCTGCAAACTGTCCCATTGGTAACGACAGAAAAACAAAAGAAATTCAACAGATAATATGTTCGCAGCTATGACGACCTTAGGTCTTAGAATGGTGGATAATAACTTTGACTGAACATCTCTCAAAGTCACCTCCGCCTTGTTTATCTGAGCATGAAAAGAAGTAAAGCTGCGTCACTTTTACTTCAAAATGAAAACTGCCTGAAGTACTTGACTATAATTGCCAATAAACAACACTGTGCAACATGAACTGAATTCGTTTTTAAATTTTTTGTTTTTTCCTCTTCAAGCACTGCTTTTGCGGTCCTATTTCTCCATCTGGAAAACTCATTTCTCCTCTGAATTCAGGAGCTTTTTTGTTTCATCTCATGAATCATAGAATCACACAACCTCCTCCTTTACAACTTCTTGTTGTTTTAAAGGTTAATGTGTATTCTTCAAACAAGTCATTGTAGTAAATATCATTAAAAAGCAAAACCAAACAATCAATGTATGTGCCATGTAAGTGTGTTAGTGGAACTCATTATCTCTGTGACTGTTGATAACTACTATTAGAGCTTCAGGGAAGAAAACTCCAAAATAAAAAAAATAAAAATGTTTACAAAACAGCAACAAAATTAACAATAGGTTATCTCCAGTTGCATCAGACTGTTGCATGCCTTATTTAAAAGTGCCAAATTGATTGATATTTTGGGGTTTTGTCCAGAAAACCTAATGGATTATACTGTGTTTTGATGTCTGAAATCTCATGAGACTCCAGCTGCTTTGCAGGATAAGATTCATATCACTTTTAAGACTAAGTTTATAGCACAACAAGTACTTGGCTGGGGCAGGTAAAAGTTTAATATGTTGAGTGAGAAACATGCCTAAACTGCATTATAAATCATATGTTCTGAAAAACAGTGCTGCTGTGTGACTTATTGGTGTGTTTAAAAGCTATCAAAGTTTGGGTTTAATGAGATTATTTATTTAAAGTTAAAAAGCTAAAGACAATCAAATAACTGTAAACAGAACTTCCAGTTTGAGTCCTAGATGATCTAGTGCTATACAGATTTTTTTCAGTTATCCTTTGTTTTTTGTTTTCCTTTAGTGTGATCTAAATTGCATAAAACTGTGAGTATATAATCATAAACAAAGAGCACAGGGTTGTTGTTTCATAGCTATGCCCCCTCATGCTTTACAAGAATAGCATCTTGTTGGTCAGCACCCTGAAACAAACAAGACACAAAGGGAGCATTGCTGAATTGAAAACATGCAATGGATTTGTGCAGAAAGTGAGGATGGAATAAAGAATGGGGAGTATAAAAGCGAGTCAATCTGCAAAGAAACCTCTCTTTCAATCTGCATAAACAGCATCCTGAGTGATAATAAAATCGTAACACACCCAGGACAAACTGAGGACACATTCAGGAGCTGCCATTTTCAGAGGTGGAGGTATATTATTAAAAAACTATTCACCAAAATAAATCAGTTTCACATGAACATGTTTAAACATTATTTTTTAGTCTGACTAAATGTAAACAATTATTCTGTTAGGGATTCTCCACTGATCACATCCATTTGTGTTTTATTATAAAGACATATGGTTGTTCATAGCTCTACAGATATATTAAAAAAATGTAATACTGAAATAAACCAAGAGTTATTTCTTAGGTCTGGTCATTCAGTTGGACACGTTTAATGTAAACTACAAGCAGCTCTGGTGCAGCTGTAGCTGTAAACAGCAAAGCTGATAATGCTGAGTGAAAAAATGTAACAGTGGATTACATGCATGCATCGTTTCCTTTTAATCCCTTGTGTGAGTCGAGGTAATTTGAATCCTGTGCGAGAACTGCAAACTCGGCCACTAAGTGTAACAACAGCCACTGAGAGGTAATTAAATGATGCAAATCCCCAAAAACTGCCACTGCAAACACGAGTTGTATCATAAACAGCAGCACATTTAATGAAAATCTCTTGTATTCTTGATAAAGTCAAAGTATGTGAGAGATTTAGCAGATGACATGGTCACAAATTGTTGTGTAAAATTTATGTACTTTAAAATGCATTTTTTGACTAAAAAACATCTGAACTGCAATTTAAAAATGAATATTACAAATATATAAGGAAAAAACATACATAATTTTACTCTGTATGATTTATATTTTCCCCATAAATAAATCCATTATTCATGGGAGCCTAAATTGGGGCAGAGAAGAAAGCTCCTGCTTTCTTGAAACGAATAGCACTATGTTTCCATGCTACTCTTAGCTAACTAGGTGCATTCCCTCAGGTTTTAAAGAAACACTTTGGTGTGATAAGAAAAAGTGCAGCAGACATACTTGCGCTGCAAAAGTTGGAATGAGAAACTTTCTTTCCATAGAGAAATACTAGATTTTCTAAATTAGAGTACAATGAAGCAGCTTCATGCACCTTCTGAAGAGAGTCGCCTGTGGGATAAGAGAGCTGGAGCAACTTTTTGTTTCCCACTTCTCTGACAGAAAGCTTGCAACAGCCACACTAACAAGCTGACTTGTTTACCAGCCCTGAGGAAGGCCTTCTCAGAGAGCAGAGAGAACAATTTAGTCCCAAAGCTTGGCCTATGAACGCACGGTTGACTGCAAGGCATCTAATGTAGCATATCAAATACAGGCAAGACCCAGGGGGACGGAAGTCGGCTTGCTGCCACTTTAGGCACCTGTCCAAATGCCTGGCACAAACTCAGACAGTTTAGAGTGCTCCTCATATGCTGGGAGAAGATAAATGATGCCAAAAAACAACTCACACCAGAGATGAAAACGCCAACACACTCCAGGGAAATTCAACCTATATTTGATTTCTTGCTGTAAAAAGGGCCGTGACGGAAATGTTTCGTAATGTACAAATATTAGTCCAATAAATCTACCATGTTTAAGTTTCTCCATATGAGTACATATAATGCTTAAAACCTGAACTAAATTTCTCTTTAGTATGACCTTGTCTAAACCAAAATGTATTTTATGTCTATATATGCAGGTAAGCTACATGAAAATTACATCTGGGTTAAGGTATTTAGCAACTTTCTTGTAGTTTTTTATCATTTCTTTTGATGTGTGTAGTTACAATAATTGACTGGATTGCATCTGGCAAGTTTGGAGACTGGATGCACATTCTAGGCTCTTTTGGATGTTACTCAAGGTGTTAATTTCAGTTTTTGTGCTTGTTGGAACACAATGGGGTTTTTCTACCAAAGTTATTGTAGTACTAGTTTAAAGGCAGTGCTTACTTAGCACCAGCTCTCCAGCATTAGTGACTCCAGCCTTTAAAAATAGGATTGGGTTAAAAAAGATTTTTAAGCATCTAAAATGTCCATAGATGTCTAGGCTATAATTGAACTAATTCTGGCTCAAATGAGAAACATTTAGTGGATGCTGAAGTTCAGCTTTGGACAACAAATAGCTTAGTATTAAAGCTAAGATTTCTAAGAATAAAACACTACCAGTGAAACTGAATCAGAGATCAAAGCTTTCTGAGAACTTTTGCACCATATAGCTAACCAGCAACACAGTTCTACCAAATAATAAGATGTTCTAGTATCTAACAGTGTGAAGTTAAAGGTGCATTTTGTGATTTAAGTTGAATGACAACAATTCTTTTAAACAAATATATTAATATGCTGTTGTCAGGGCACAGCCTGTAAGATTTGATCTTTCTATGACACGCTAATGGAATGATGTATATGTGCTATCTTGTCACAATGGGACTGTGAAAAGAATTCAAATTGGGGACACAAAGGCAGGTGAGCTAACTGAGCAGATGAGATGAAGCTTTTGATAATGATAAATGGAGCAAACCAAATAAACTGAAATATACTGAACAGAAAATTATCCAAGTAAAACAAGGGAAAGTCTGACTTAATTACAAAACCAATTATAATCCCTGTGCCTGTGCTTTAAAGCCAAACTTGGAAGATGACTAAAAATGTGTATGGCTATATATTTTGGAGTATGTGTGCTAAAACATAAAAAAAGTATTTGGCTTAAATATTTAACTTAGTGTTCACATGTATTCAATGAGGTGCTCCAGCAAACCCATAAATATACATGATCCTGTCAAAGTGTGTGTAAGTTTATAAATTATAAGAGGGATGATGAATGTTTGGAGGTTAAACCTAAAAATGTAATATTTAGTGATCAAATAGGCTGAAGATGCTTTGAATTCAAAACCAAACCCCAGAAGGCAACTTGAACAGAGTTGGTGTTGTGTCTGACAAAGTTTACACCTTCTCATTTGAACCTGAAGTGAAACAGATCCTATCTTGAATAAATATAAGGGAAACATACATAACTTTTATAAAACTGAGCCCTTAAAGTACTCACAAAGTTGGTAAAAGTCAAGTTTTTTTTTTAATCTAACAACAATCAATTTGGTAATAATACACAACATACAGGTTTTTCACTGATTAATCAAAATAAGCATCTTTTAGATTTCTTTTATAAGTCACTAAGTGGAGAGGCAGCATGTGCAGGAGAAAACAAACTCTTTATTCAGTCTTTGCAGGTCTTGCATGTAATTAAACTGTCTTATTAAATAAAAATGTCTGCCACGAGTCTGGAACTTTAGTTCATCAAAGTGATTGAACTAGATTTTTCTTTGAAAGTTTTGTCAGATTCTGGTGCCATCTTCTTCATTATTGGGAGTCTTTTTGTCGTTCCTTTTTGTCAATTGCAGCTCAGTCTGTTTGAAATCAAGCGATTCACTCAGAATATTTATTTTCTGTCTATAAAAATGTTCTTTGTATGTTTTGGACCAAGTCTGCAGTGGAAAGTGCATTTTTGTTGCTTTTGGTTGAATTTAAGTAGGCATTATTTGATTTCATCTTTTTTTCTTTATTCTTCTGTTATTATAAATAAATAAATAAATAGTAACTGAGGATCATTAGAAGCCATGTATGCCCTCTCTATCACACTGTTTTTATTCTATTTACAGATGATTTTTCAGCTCTAAAGTGTGAGTTTTTCCAAGCTTTTCCATATTTTCATTCTTTCAGTCATTCAGTTTCATTTATCCACTGAAGTGTTTTCTAGAACTACCTGGGGTTTTGAACACATTTTTAATGAAGTCCTTTAAGTTTCTCAGGCGCTTATGATGGTTTACACTTTGTTATACCCCCAACGTATTTGTTCTGTGAAGTCTGATTTTTGTGGCAGACCTGGATAATAACATGTATACCTCCTGAAAAGTGATTTTCACTTGCCTTTTATTTTCTTTTGATGACTTAAACTCCAAGAGAATGAAGCCTGTTACGGTTTTAAATAAAGTCTAAGGCACATTGATGTTTAACTTGTTAAAAAATAATTGGCAACCCTTCCCAGTAAGGATCCCTTTAAAAAGAATTTATAAGTGCTTTATAAATATGTTTTTCATGAGTTTGCAAACACTTAATAAAGCATTATTAAATCATTTTAAAGGGGTTCCTTTTAGGAAGGGCTACCAATTAATTTTGTTTTGTGACCAGGTGACTAATTTCCTGATTTTATTTCAGAAGTAGCACAGAAGTAGCTTCAAATGAAATTTGAGGCAGTTTAGTTAACACAGACTCTGCTCAATTTAGAACAAGATAACTCCTGGCAGATTAGAAATTATTACAGGATCAACAGTGAGCATGACCTTGACTAAATCTGAAACTCCTCAGCTGGTTTGAGCTCAGCTGCATGAGTGCCAAAGATGATAAGCTCAACAGCTTTAACGTCAGGCCATCCTTTTCACACAAGCCACTCCAATCAACGGGCTTTCATTTTCAAGAGGCAGAGGAATAGTCACCTGCATCAAGGCTAATAGCTTTATGATTAAAAAAAATGGATAGAGAACAAAAGATCTGGCTTTAGAGAGCGTGTAAGTTAGTTGTGATGATTATCAATGCTTTGTACCGGATGCTAACTGGAAGCTGCAGACAACAAAAGAAAAAGAAAAAAAAACCCTTTGCTGGCTTTAAGTGCTCTCTCCAAAGAAAAAGTGATGGTAGATCGCAGCTCCAGGGCGCTGATGTGTCAAGATCCCTGCAGGTTTTCAGTCCTGAATGTAGGCCACATGGGACTAGCAGACTAATTGATATGCAGGTGATGCATGAGCTCAGCATTACAGAGAAAAGGTTTGGCTGGCATGTGTGTAAAGCAGTGATGCAGTGGAAAGAACATTGCTCAATCATTCCCCAGCAGGTGCAGCAAGGCAGCGATGGGGAGCCTGAGAAGACTGCCACGGAAATCAAAGAATAAAGCAAATCGTAGAAAGTATGTTAGAGTCAAAAAGGCAGGAAATAAGATATGCAGACTTTTCTACTGTATAGTGCAGAACTTTGAAAAAGGCAGGCACAAGTCTTCAGCCTTGCACACACACAAACTGATCTACTTTTAAGATTGTCAAGTTAAATTTTTATGATTGCTTGCAGTTACTTTAGCACACTGTTAAAGTGATAAACCTTTGCTCTTAGTGTGTAAAAGTTTCTCTATCATCCTACGCTGCAATTTTAGCTACAAACTACATTTTGACTTCATTATCTCTGACCACCTGTATACAGACAAGAATTTTGTGGCAGAGTTTATCATAAATGTGCTATGGTAAACTTTTTGTTCATTTGGACCCAGCTGATTCAAAAAATAAAGACAAAAAAAAATGACCCACAACCAGTTGCAAAGTCTCTCTTGGCTTATGAACACAAAAATGTTGCAGAAGCCTAAAAAAGTTGACAGATCTTGTAAATCAGAGAGTGTAAAAATTGTGTTTGTGTACCTCGAGAAGGAACATTTGTACTGCCAGTTTTAGAACCATGAAACTAAGAATTGCAAACTTTCACCTGAATTTGATATAACTTGACCAGATCCTAACAAAAAAGTGTGTTTGTGATGTTACCATGCTCATAGGTACTTTTAATTACTAACCTAAACAATAAACAGTTTTGGTATATTTTATTTTTGTGGCAGTTTCTGTTATTCTACAGATATTTGCACAGTTTAAGTTGGCATTTCTTTTTCCTTTTTAGCATAGCTTGGCAGCAAAGATGGCAACAGGGTAATCTGCACTTGACCCACATGTGCACAGTTTGACATGTTACACAGCTCCTGTGATGAAAGCCTTCCTGGTTTGCATTACTGCCCCTGGATGTAAGCCAATTTTTTTGAAAAGCTCCTGTCCTGCCTTGATGAGTTTAGAAAAATAGACTCAGTCAGAATGTGGAGCACTGACTGAAATTGTGGGACAAGAAACAAGAGGGGTGCTTGGTCTCCTTGTTCTATTCAGAGACAGGAGATTGGTTTGGTACATTATTAGGTCACAATAAAAGTGTGAATTTATTATAGTGTTACTGACATCTGAGATTGGTAAAAAAAGTGCAAATCTGATCTTGAGCTAAAAAAAAGTAAATGTGCCCTCACAGATTGTGCTCACTCAGCCTGTTTAAGGTGGGATCATCGAGCCTCAATCTTTGTAAGGTATGGAGGAGGAATAAGGTGTTAAAGCTGTGGAGGTGGCAGCAGAGCTAAATCAACATTGGACAGCTGGCATGGTAGAAACATGCAGCAACAGGCATCAACACTGTCGCTCAACGACCCTTTGATTCTGAAAAATCAGAATCTTAAAAGCATAGTGCCACACCACCTCTGAGGATTAACAGGAGTAACAGCGGTGTAACAAGGGCATCGTCTTTGTGATGATGTAATCCCATGTTATTTTCTACATTGCAAGTTAACTTGGCCAACACTTGAAAAACATGACTAAAACCACAACATAACACTTGCAAAACTCAAGTCCATACCATGTTGGAGATTTTTGAAGTTATCTGATAGCTTAACTTAAAGGACTTTGATAGCTAATCTCACCTAACAATAGGTGAAAACATTACAAAGAAAAGTGTAGTATTTTGTAGCCTGTAAAAACTGTTTAAATCACAGTAAAATAAATCTGTACTACAAAGTGCAGTCTAACAAATGATAAGCCTAAACACACATTGTTCTAGTGTTTGAACAATACACTGTTTATATTTTCAGCTAAACTAAATTAATGTGAATTTAGCAAAGCACAACAAATAGGATGATAACTGAGTTTATGTTATTACAGACTTCTGTCTTTGTGCTCCAGTATTATGTTATTGCTAATGCTGGTAATTATTTATTGTCATATCTAGAGTTTGGATACCTAAAAGTAGGAAAATATACATGCAGGCCTAACTACTTTTACATGAACCTTGATTAAAGTAAATGTGACCACTGATAATCTGGTTACTCATTTTTTAATATGGAATGTATGAAAAAAAAGCTTTGTTTTCATTTGTAAAAAATTGGAAAGAGAAAGAGAAAATGAACAATAATACACACTAACTGTTATTTTCCTTTGTGGTTTCTGCATTCTTACTGGTAATACCACATACCTTGTAGGCTATGTAAATTGCAGAGACTGTCTTTTGCTTTACATACTTTTAAAATGTTATACACACAATAACACTGTGCAAACTATTTCAATGACAAATTTAGCTTTTAAGTTCAGGTGAGAAATAAAGGGTAAGTTGAAATGGAGCAAATACACGGTCAATACAGACACACATGTGCCCAAGTGATATAAAGCTAAACTATTTCAAATTTGACAGAGATCATGCTTGAAATTCCTCTTTCTTCTCTTCAACCAAAATTTCACGTGCAGACAAGTCAACTGATGCTTTGAGGAGCACATATTATGACCAACTGTCACACCCACACACAGTCCTGTTGTAAAACCTGTCCGCATGTGGTGGGAAAAAATTATTCCATTATCCTGCTGCTGCTCCACAGGAGACATTACATGGAAAATCAATACACAGGCCATTCTGATGGAGGGAGACCTCACTCAGTAGTTGGTCATTTTGACTCCTGTAAAGGCGGTATTATAATGTGTTTTCACAGTTCTTACACAGGTTCTCCTCAGACGGATGCAGTTTTGTTGCTGCGGTACCATTTTTTAACCTTTGTGGTTAGAGAAGGAGGCTTTGCTGAGGTTTTTGTTGAATCACTGTGACCCACTGGAACCTATGCCTACACCTGTATTGCAAAACAATGTGAACTGAAATGGCTATAAAACTGCAAACAGTAAATTTTTCTAAATTTAACACAGGGGCCACTTTTGAGAGACTAAAAATGTTAATAAATAAATAAATAAAACATTCAAAAAGTCCTTCAGTGACTACGACTGGACTGGTCTTATTGTAAAAGAGGAAGATATCTGGTTTTAGTCACATGATTCACTGACTTCAGAGCCACATTCCCCCCGCACACATAGACACACACACACATATATAAATTAGGCGAAAAGAACTAAACAGCTTGGGGTAACTGTGGTCTAATTTAAGCTGCAAATATTCAGAACAAAAATGGGGCTACAACTAGAATCACCACTGGGAATCTTTAATCTTTAATGTAGTGCTGATGTAGATTAAAAAATAGAAGTCCAGTTGTTGTCCACTTTTTTGGACTTTAATATTGTATTTATTTTTAAAATACAGAATTTCATTTGAAGGTCAAAATCAAAAGCATGTAAGTGAAAAATGCTCAAGCCAAAAAATTATGCAGAGTCACGTTTGGAAGCACAGACTGAGCAGTAGACTGAGGATAAATTTATACAAACGCTTTGCGCAGTGCTGATAAAACTCAGCAAATTAAATCCAACTAAGTGACTTTTGAATGAGATTTAAATCTTTATCTGATATTGTAGAAAAGTCGAGTAGAAGTAAAGAACTGTCTGATACTTGTACAATGGAGGTCATAAAGAGACTAAATAAGCCAAGATGCCCAAACCTTTTAGAAGCCTAATACCTCTGTGAGAAGAAAAAGGCTTCTAGCTATGGCAAGTCAGGTCATGTTGACACTAAAAGCACTAATCTGAAAGAAAAGAGGGACATGCCTATCAACAACACTGTCACAGTAATTGTTCAAGAAGTGAAAATTTTGTTTACATCTTTGTATAAAAGGTCTGTGGACAGATAACACTGCAGAACACTGTGTGCTTTCTTTCCGGCTAAATGGACATCGTTTTAAAGCTGCAAGCATTACATTTTCCCTCAGTTTGATTAATTTCTCAAGCAAATGATATTTTTTAAAACACCTTTATTGTCAGTCATAGATTTTTGAGAGAACATTATTTAACAGTTTTTTCTTCTTCTTCTTCTTTTCAGTACACAGTAAGAGATCATTTAAACTGTTTGAGGTTCATACAGTCTCATTGTTGCTCTTGTGATGGACTGCATAACCTCAGTGACAGTTAGTAAGATATACTTACCACCTCATAACATATAAAGTGAAAATACTGCATATATAATGAAAAGAATGCAGAAATAATGACTGGGTGCCATGTTAAGTTAAAAATAGATATATAAAGAATGTAATAAAGAAGAAACAATTCTGAGAAATAACAAATCAAAGTTTGAACCAAAAGGATAAATTTGCAAAAGTTCAACATTAGAAACTTTTTGATTTTCTGTGAAAGACTCATACCCTGAGTTCTGAATAATTGATATAAAACAAGTAAATCATCAAACAGTTATCTGTTCGTTACAGATTTTTCTAAAGCAAGTTCCTAAATAGTTTCTGAGCAGTTCTTCTTTACACCATTTTCCTAACAGTGAATCAAATGGTGCATGACTCAAAGTGGCTTAAAATCACCTTTTACAGAATTTATGGAGATTATTTTTCACTTTCATGCCACCTAAAGCTTCTTTAGAGACACAGTTACCCCCCAAAAATGCTGGTTTACTGAAAAGATGAGAGACAAGAAATCTTTAACAAGCTTTTCAACCTCTAGCAATTTAACCAAAATCACAAGAAAGCATTGAAAAAATAATTGAATGAAAATATCTCTTCTGATCCTTTAACTGCTTTTTATAATTTCTCCCATGCTGTGTAATATTTTTTTGTTTTGTTTTATTTTGTTTGTCAGAGTGAACTAAACAATAATAATAAAAAAACAGCAACAAAACCCTCAATCTCAGATTCAATAGATTTTTTTTCCCTTAGATTCTTTTTGCAGTTATTTCAGAAAAGAACACAAACAGTTTTTTATGTGTTTTTATAGGATAGGTAATTACCAGTTATGGTTAATTGTACCTAATTGCTTTAATTTTTCATACTTGTTTGGAGTCCACAGATAAAGTGAATACCACAACAAGGACAAGAAAAATATATACTCTGCATGCTAAAGCAGGCTATTCAAAAAAAACAAGCTGTTCAACAAAACAAAGACTGCAAACATTTTGAGCTTATTTTTCAGCAGAAAAAAAATATTGAGAACCTAATTAAATCATAATTATTAAGGCCATTAAAGCATGTTTTATTTTGTTTTCCCAGAAAGAAAAAGGAATTCTAAGTGCTGACTTTGAAGACAACTTTAAAGCTCCATAATTGATTTTTACTTTCTTAAATGTATGTGGGAGCAGCCGGGCAAGCTGTCAACACAACACACATTTTATCACTTTTGGAGCCTGTCAGTAAACATAAATTGTATTTTACAGCCACTTCACAAATCTTAGACTTTAGTCTCCCTAAATAGAACATAAAATATCAGTTTTATGCTTGACCAAACTCTTTCTCAAGTCACTAACCTTTTCTATTAGGTTCTGTGGAACATCCCACATAAAAACAACACATACTGTTTATGGTTTTGAACTACATTCAAATTTTATGTTTTTGCAGTGTTCCTAAATCTTTCACAAACAGTCCTGGTAACACATTGCATCTCAAATATTTTTAGGTCAGATCCCCACTGACAGATATAAGATATTTTGTATTTGGTGACAAAATAGATAAACAAAGCTCTTTCCAAAGTAAATATTTTAATAAACATTAGTTAGTTTTTTAGTGTATCCAAATGCAATTTCCCAACCGTATCTCTATTCCTTTGGATCTTTTTTTGAAGTCAAAATGGGAAGTGGTTGAAAAATTAAAATTCACTTCAACGAAGCCAATCTATTGTTGCAGCTTTCTTTTCTGTAAACAGACACAGTATCAATCTGCTTACATATGCAGAAAAGAACTAGTTATCATGCTTGCAACAGATCAACAATAACACCCAACACAATACATCAAAACAACATCAAACTAGATCTTACAATAGAAAAACTATTTTACCTTGCAAAACACTAGTATTTTTGCATTTCCTTGCTTGCACAGCTCGTATTGAAATGTCCTCCTGAAAGGTCTCTGTCGAAAAGGTCAGCATGCTCCATCTCTTTGCTCTCTCTCTGTTCGCCAAAAAATATTTCATATAAACCTATCCACTGCATGAAAATGCTAAATCAAGCAGCAGAGCTCAGAAGTAGGAGAAAGAGGTGAATCGAGATTCAAACTACATCTTCCTGCCTTTGTTTTGACCATCCATCCATCCGTCCATCCGTACGTCCATCTGTCCAGGGTTGAGGGGAAGCTGGCGCCTGTCTCCAACAGACATTGAGAGGTGGGTACAACCTGAACAGGTCAACAGTTCATCAATAAACATTAGTCATGTACTAAAAACATTAAATATCTGTATTAGAGCACTCTAGCCTTCCTATGTTGACATGGTTGACATCTAGGTTCTTGTCTCAACTGAGATTTCTTGTGCAAATTAAAATAAATAAATAAATGAAAATAAGTTTCAATCAGGACAGTTTTGTTGAGAATTTAAATAGAAAAATAGATAAAAATGTAGAAGTTAACCAGCCAGCTACCTCATCAACTGGAGCAAACAACTCTGCAGAAAATAGAGGATGCAAAAAGAAACAGAGTTCAGTCCATCTAACACAAACTGTCAGATCTCTTTAGGTGTTTTGGCAGTAAAGTAAATAGAATATTTATATTTTTAATGCTTATTTGTTGCTCCTAGGGTTATGCAGTCCCTGTAAAGCCCTAAAGCCAGTGATTCTGACATAAAAAACAGCACGATTTTTTATCGGACCCTCCTTTTCTCTTCTAACCCTGCCAGTCACCCACAGCAATACACATGCAGCACCTTCGCCCGTAACCAATCCCAATGATTTGTCAGCCATGTGTAGTCAAGTAAGCTTTAATCTTCTGTATCTGACAGCTGACAGCAGTGACTAAGTGCTCAAACACTTGGTATCGACTGTTTTCCTGGGGCAGCCGCCGTTGATGAACTGGAAAAGGTAACAATGTTGTCCTCCAGGGACAGATGCTCCGACCCTCCCCAAGCTACATCCTCCGGAGTGACCGTCGACTCAGATGGAGGCGACACGTCAGCTGTCATTCTGCCCTGCTTGATCTTTTTGGCAATGCAATCAGCATCCCAATGAAATCCCAGACAGGAATTCCACTGATTATGTACTTTGTACTTGTATTAGATTTGGTATCCTTGCATCTTTGGTTTTACAATTTTTTAATTAGTCACAGTTTATACACAGATGTTTCTGGCCTTTTCAGCTAAAAGGACAGTGATCTCCAAGCGTAATACAGCTCAGATAGGGATAGTCATGATTTAAAAGGTATTTTAAATGTTTTACTTATAACTATTAATCTCAGCTGGTGTTCTGTCTGATGAGACTATGTACTGTCCATAAATGTTTTAATTAATAAATGGTCAAATTAAAATGAAGCACCTTAAAATATCAAATGTGGCCCCGTCTCAAGGGCACTCCTAACTATTTGAACACTACATTGGTGCATTTTAATTAAATAGACTGAAGTAATTAATCACTTTGGAGTTTAAGGAAACATATTTGTGCAATTGATTTAATTATGATAATTTCATCCTCTATGGCAGACATACTCTTTAGTGAAAGTGTGCCATGATGGTGCTGATTGCAGTTTAACACGGAACAAATTGATTTTCCCCACCTTGCATCGCACAATATTGATTAGTCACAGTTTTGTTGCAGGTTTCAAGGAAATTGAAGTGGCTGGTAACAAGGGATAAACTGACATTAGCACAAAGCTATCTGTGAGGTAAAACCTCAAGCAACGATACCCTGAGAGACACATGAGATGATATTACTCGAGTCATCACAAGCCAGTTCATGCCGGATGACACTTTTGCTTGGCATAAATCAGTATGTTTTTTTCATGAGGCAAAACAGATTGAAGTGTCTTCTTCCCCAATCCTTGGAAGCTCAAATATATCTTAAGTTCCACAGAGGCGTGACACAAAATTGCATCAGTTTTACAAGGCTTTGCAGTTCCAGCCCTAATGCAAAAAAATGTTGCTGCTGTCAAGAGTAAATATGCATGCCACATTTCCTTGTCATCACATCCAATCTTTATGACGTGTGAATCAAATATGGTCACCCAAATTACTACAGCAGATAATAAATCAGCCCCATCGCCATCAGTTTTTGAACAGAGGGCTTCCTCCATCTGAAAGCTGGCATTCATGCATAGTTTGTGGTCACTAACCCCCCTTTGTGAAGCCCTTCAGGTAACCTGCAGATAAATCGCGTGCAGGGCCTTGCGACTGTCTTCAAGGACAAAATTAGATCTCTATGTACCTGTCAGACTCATGAAATATGGAAAGGGATGATTCTTACGCAGGCTTCACCTTAGGCAGAAACCTTGAGCACAACTCTGATTAGCAGCACACCAAAGAAATGCCAGTGCTTTTAAAAAAACATACTATCTATTTTTTTTAATTAGGCTTCAGTCAATACTATGCATGCAATAAGAGCAGCTGGACAACAAATGCTAATACCTGCTTGTCAATTCACTCCCAGTTGTAGTCAACTACACTGCCTCAGCTATTTAAATATAGCAGCAGGAAGCTGTGGACTCAGAGGAGATGTACATAGCTGCTGGCAGTTTCTGCCGGAGGGGAGTGCTGTTTGTTTACCTTAAACTGCTCCACACTGAGGCCTACGCACTGATTCACTGCAGTTTGATTTTGAGTGCCGGTGTGCATGCCGCAATCACCAAACAGTGTGATGAGCTTCAGTAGTTTTGATGGCTGCCTCCTTGCATGTTTCCCTCCCTCTGTTCTCTCTGCCAAGGATCGCAGCACTCAAAGAGGAGAAGGCAATCATCAGTCGATACATCGGTGCATCCATTCACATTCCAGGGAAGGCATCACGACTGCAAACTTAGGAAAGACACTTTACTGTCTTTGTCCTTTTTTTGGATCTCTTCCAGAATTCCCCACTGATTTAGTGGAGGCCTGTAAACTTGAAACACAGGCCCAGTGGAGGCTATTTGGCTCTACAACTAAAGAAAAGGTTTTAATGAGGTGGTTTATTGTGCCCACGCACCAATGTCATTAGCACAAAGCAAGGAAAGTGTCTCATAGATAAAACCATTGTCAAGGAAAGGAAGAAAATCCCTTAATGCACCTTTTGAACCTGGAAATAATAGAACCTAACACATAGGAGCTCAGAGGATATAAACTACACTTCTTTACAAGGATTTTGGGAGCCACCTTTAGAAATCACTGTGTTTACTCAAACAACAAATAATAATTTTAAATATCAATAAATGTCAACAGCTATGTTTTTGCGTTATTTGAAAGAAAATATCCCTTTGTTTAAATGTTAGCATGAAAAATAAAAAGAGAAATGCCTTTTATTTTAGATAAACACAATAAAAATGTTTAAATGGAAGACTGGTAAACCAAAAAAATTAAATTCTTCTGTTAAAAAAAAAATCTTTTTTTAAAAATGTAGAAATTCCAAAAAATAAGCTTCAAGGCAGTGGTAATATTAATAATAATAATACATTCCAAAAGAAAAGCCACACCTATTTTTTCTCAATAATTGAACTTTAAAACCAACAACTGAAATCAAATAGCGACAGAATGAGGAAAATGTTAGTGAAAAGTGGAAAGAAAATTAAAACATTGCAATTGATGGTTTTTTTATAGTACAAAAACACTGAGCATGTGTGAAGTAATGCCATAATAATTAAAAAAAAAAAAAAACTTCATTAGTCATGAAAACATTTGAAAGTTCAAAAGATTCTTCACTTTTGAAAGTCTTATGACTTTTAAACTTTCTAGATTAGTGTAAACAGGGCCTTAGGATCAGCAAAACCATGATTATTCATCTTTATTTTAGAAAAAAAACAATCCACTAACTGATGTTCTGTGTAAATCAGGGGGATTTTCTTTTTCCAAGTGTCATCTCCTGAGCCTACATCAAGAGCTTGGCAATACTGAAAACCTTATATATTAATGTACAGGTGCTGGTCATAAAATTAGAATATCATGAAAAAGTAGATTGATTTCAGTAATTCCATTTAAAAAGTGAAACTTGTATATTATATTCATACATTACATACAAACTAATATATTTCAAATGTTTATTTCGTTTAATTTTGATGATTACAAATGACAACAAATGAAAATCTCAAATTCATCATATCAGAAAATTAGAATCTTGTGAAAAGGTTCAAAATTGATGGCACCTGGTACCACACTCTAATCAGCT